>NC_062543.1:822019-824519 GCF_022655615.1 Tachysurus fulvidraco | reverse complement strand
AAGAAACTGCAGGAGAATGATCATCTGGATAAAACGGGAATTTTGAGGATACGAGATTTGTAATACTGCCAAGAAAAGATCGCTCTGGGGATGTGCATCTTGATATAGTTTTTATTTTAAGTCAGAGCGGGTGTGACCTTTGACCTTACGCAAATCTCATACACACACATACACACACACACAACAACACACACACCCACGTCTTCATCCACTTGTGAAAATAAAAAAATACAAGTGAATAAACTTTTTCTAAACCTATTTTAAGGGCTTTAGGCTTTTTCAGGACACTCCACTGGATATGAAGTGCAGATGGTCAGACTCTTCCAGACATAATAACCTTTGACCTGGAGGTCGAAATGTGGCGTGTTCAGGAATATGAGTGCGTCCATGTACGGTTTTTATATCGCAGCGCTTCTCTGACTTTTTCCACACTGCTTAAAAACATCACAATATTCACAATATTTAAATTTGGCAGACGAACTTGCACGTGTGTGTGTGTGTGTGTGTGTGTGTGTGTGTGTGTGTGTGTGTGTGTGTGTGTGTGTGTGTGTGTGTGTGTGAGGAACACGCCTGCTGCAACAAACCATCAAAATGAAAAATAAACACGATAAGGTCTGAAACAAACACAAGCTTAGTGACACTTGTCTTCTCTTGAAAACAGTTGTAAATGTTTCTTGGTGGAATCGAACTCATAAAAACGGCACGGCGTCGTAACGTCGACGAGAAAGAAATGTATAAACATATAAATATAAATCACATACCAACTTATAGACCCACAAAACATCTAACCTGTGACTCTCTCTCTCTCTCTCTCTCACCCTCTCTCTCTCTCTTTCCGGACAGAACTCTTTCACTAATAAAGATAAAGAACATGTGCTTGGGGGGGAAATCGGGCCTGTATTTTATTAACCTAACACACACTCTGCACAGGCCTAACACTTCCTTCTGTGGAGTTATGAGTGCTGTTAAAATGCATTAATGTGATCGGATACATGTGTCTGAGATACTGTGTGTGACGTGTGTGACGAGACGTATATCACTGTATAACTGCAGGAATGTCGAAAAGTACCACCATCGACTCTTTCTAGAGTTCGAGCTTGATCGAGGAAAAGTTCAAGAAAAACAAACAAATAAACAAAAGTTCATAAACAACAAACAACAGAATGTAGTAGTAGAGTCTGGGTTTAGTGAGCGCTGAGAAATATGTTTTATTTTAGGGTCTGAGCAATTTGTGAATCCTAATAATAATAATAATAATAATAATAATAATAATAATAATAATAATAATAATAATAACAATAATAAAAATAATAATAATAACGCTATTACTGCATCTATTATTATAGCTACTATTAATAATAATAATAATGATAATAATAATAATAATA
The DNA here is from genome assembly GCF_022655615.1 of Tachysurus fulvidraco. Lineage (NCBI taxonomy): Eukaryota > Metazoa > Chordata > Actinopteri > Siluriformes > Bagridae > Tachysurus > Tachysurus fulvidraco. The sequence goes on along the minus strand of NC_062543.1, from coordinate 823,131 downwards.
ATAATAATAATAATAATAATAATAATAATAATAATAATAATAATAATCGAGACATCGAGACTAATAATCACAGCCTGAATGATATGAGCTCTTTATAGTTGTGTAAAAACGCTGAGATGTTTAAAGTGTGTAAAAGAGTTGAATGTAAATCAGCACCGGAGCCGAGGAGTCACACCGGGAGCACCGGGCTGCACGCGCACTGATTTACCGGCACCTGTTATCTCACTTTATTTTTAAAAAATATTAATAAAAAAGCATAAAGATAAAAATCCGCTCCTCTGAGACATTTATCAACGTAAATCCCAAATCTGCTCAGACACCAGATCTCACATTTCAAACGTATTCATTGCTTTGTGTCGTTAATAAATCCGTTTTAAGCCATCTGACCCACTTTCTGTCCTCTCTTTAAGCCCACACACACACACACTCACTCACACACACACACTCACGGGCACTCACAGTCACACACACACACACACACACACACACACACACACACACACACACACACACACACACACACACACGGGCACTCATACACACACTCACGCACTCACACACACACACCGATCTCGATTTTTTTACTTTTCCCGCATCCACACGCTTTCATTTCCTCGCTTCGTGTTCAGAAAGATGGTCTACGTGTTGGATAAATCAGTTTAAATCCGCAGAAATGTTGTTAGCTATGTGCTAATTTCATTCCTCAGGCTAAAATATCCTGACCGAGAGAGAGAGAGAGAGAGAGAGAGGGAGAGGGGGAGGAGGGAGGGAGAGAGAGAGAGAGAGAGAGAGAGAGAGAGAGAGAGAGAGAGAGAGAGAGAGAAACAGACAGACAGACAGACAGACAGAGAAACAGACAGAGAGAGAGAGAGAAACAGACAGTCAGACAGAGGGAAAGACAGAGACAGAGAGAGAGAGAGACTCTGCTGCTCCTGGGGCAATTTCTTTGGGGGGGTTTCAGCTATAAACCCCTATAATATTCGGTGCACGAGACAGGGGTTTATAGAAACATCTATAGAGTGTATATTGTATATTGTTACTATAAATACGAAGGAGGAGAAGAAGTTGTCTTGGATGGAGGAGGACAATCCGCTAGTAATATTAGCTTTAAT
>NC_062543.1:784519-817019 GCF_022655615.1 Tachysurus fulvidraco | reverse complement strand
TCAGTGTTCAGTGGTGTTGAGACAGAGTCAGTGTTCAGTGGTGTTGAGTCGGAGACAGTGTTCAGTGGTGTTGAGTCAGTGTTCAGTGGTGTTGAGACAGAGACAGTGTTCAGTGGTGTTGAGTCAGAGACAGTGTTCAGTGGTGTTGAGACAGAGACAGTGTTCAGTGGTGTTGAGTCAGAGACAGTGTTCAGTGGTGTTGAGTCAGTGTTCAGTGGTGTTGAGTCGGAGACAGTGTTCAGTGGTGTTGAGTCAGAGACAGTGTTCAGTGGTGTTGAGTCAGTGTTCAGTGGTGTTGAGTCGGAGACAGTGTTCGGTGGTGTAACTCCAAACTTCACTTTTATACTATGCGTCATGGAGCTGTTTGTGTTTATTCTGAGTGTATTAACACATATATATAAACTTATATAAACACTTATATATATATAAACTTATATAAACACTTATATATATATAAACTTATATAAACACTTATATATATATAAACTTATATAAACACTTATATATAAACTTATATAAACACTTATATATATATAAACTTATATAAACACTTATATATATATAAACTTATATAAACACTTATATATATATAAACTTATATAAACACTTATATATAAACTTATATAAACACTTATATATAAACTTATATAAACACTTACATTCACTCAGACTATTTATATATAATATTATAGAACACAATGTGATATTAGATCATTATAGTATTTAATACAGTAGATTTTAAACGCCACTTTTTTTCGTTTTTTTTCACAAATGCAAAATTCAGGTCTCAGATAAAGGCGCTGAATTTTATATTAATTTAATTTAATTTATTATATTTTAGTTTTGTTTCCGCTTCCTCGTGACTACAGTGTTGACCGTTAAATTTGCTCACGTGGTAGTGCGCGTGTGCGCGATTTGAAATATAAAAAAAGGGGAGGGGGGGGGAGGCCGGTATCTTATTACAGTAATGACATCATCCAAGTGTCTCGTGCGCGGTTGCCAGGGGTTACAGCCTGACATTTCAGTCGCTATAAACAAACCTGCAGGAAGCCAAACTGTGAAGAACACCGTGTTTCTGGGGTTTTATTTAATTTAGGAATCAAACTGCTCGCTTTAAAGCGATTATAATTCATCTAAAAGGGTAAACCTGCTTCACCACGAGACACTGACACTACACATTACTTATTGTTTAAATTAACCATTAAATTTGAGTGTTTAAATGTAAAGTTCTCAGCTCCATGTTTGCACTCACATTATTTTAAATCACTTTCTAAATGACTTTTGTCCTCTTTTGTGGATTCGGACCGAGGAAGAGCAGGAACAGCAGACAGATCTTCAGACCTCATGAGAGAACAGTGAAGTAGCTGGAGAACTCAAAACGTTCTGCAGATGTTTCAGGAAGGAAAATGATCAGGATTATCCTGATGATAAAGGTTTAATCCAGAGATAACCGACCGTACGATGCTTAAAGTACATTATCCTTTATAATGTCTGTGTATTATTCAGAAATGTTATTACCTGAAACACGAGTCCTGTAGACCATTAAAGTGTTCCTGACATCAAAACTGCTGTTTCAATTCAATTCAATTCAATTTATTTCAAATCAAATCAAATTTATTTCTTTAGCGCTTTTAACAACGGACATTGTCTCAAAGCGGCTCCACGGAACATTAGACACACGATACAACAAAATTAATATTATATGGAGATTAATATCATACAAAAATTCAAGATTATTATTAGACTTGTATCTAAATGTGTCCACGACGAACAAGCCCGAGGTGACTGAGGAGACTGTGGTGAGGAAAAACCTCTTAGATGGAAGAAAAAAGATAAAAGGGAACCTCATCCTCATTTGGAGGTGTGAGTCTGGGAATTGTGTATTGATGAGAAGGTTATTGTCCTCAACCACACGAGATCTCCTCTTAGAATGTCTGAATACTTCATGAAGCAGAACACGACTGGAGTTGGTACTGTACAATCTCTGGATGCCTCGCTCTAGTTTCAGATTTTGGTCCTTTATTTTACCTTCTAGTTATTACCTCAGGAAACACAGACATTAGGACCAATCACTGGTCATGTTTCCCCCAGTTACATGCAATCCAACACGAACATCCCACTAAAAGTGTTCACATTCGTCATATTCTTCTAGGGTGTTTTTGACTGTGGTCTTCCTGCATTTTCTTCACTTCCCACCTCAGAATAAACGTTTATTTGTAAGACGGTGGAGTCGGTGTAGTGCGTATCTAACAGGCACTTGGAACGTTTGAGCCCGTTTAGTGTTGTGTATACAGTATTATTCATTCATTCATTTTCTACCGCTTATCCGAACTACCTCGGGTCACGGGGAGCCTGTGCCTATCTCAGGCGTCATCGGGCATCGAGGCAGGATACACCCTGGACGGAGTGCCAACCCATCACAGGACACACTCTCATTCACTCACACACTCACACACTACGGACAATTTTCCAGAGATGCCAATCAACCTACCATGCATGTCTTTGGGCCGGGGGAGGAAACCGGAGTACCCGGAGGAAACCCCCGGGAATCGAACCCCCAACCACTAATACACCGTCGTCGTCCCCCCCCCCACACACACACAGTATTATTGTCCTTGTTAAAGTGAAAACAGCACTAAGGAATCTTCCACAGATGAGAAAAGTCTCTGATGAAAATCTTCTCCATATATATATTTATTTCAATAAGCTGCTGTCAGGTGTGTTTGAAGTGGGCGGGGTATCTGTGGGGTATTTCCGACCGATGTGGAACTCAGTCGAACGTTTCAACCCACCATCACGCCGACTTAACGTTTCATAGGAAACACACTGTATCGGATCACAACTCTCAAGCCACTCATTTCACCAGGGTTTTAAGCATGGTTTCAGTTACTGGTTATTAAAATTAAAATTTTAATTTCGTGTCAACAATAGAGTCTAAAAACCAACCATAGAAAATTACCAGCATGCGAGACAGCCTAGGCACATCACAGCCAGAAATCATCAGCGAGAGCATAAGCAGGTCTGCTGTGTGCCGACTGATCGCGGGTTATTACTCATCTCATTTTCTCATTTTCTTTTTTTTTCCCTCTTATCAGGAAATCACAGAGAGCCTGGTTTATGACAGACCCGATGACCCCCTGCGGTTTATGTTAGAGCAGGTACACATGGATGTGTTATGAGTTTCCCAGGCAGCTCAGCTATTTCTACATCAAAAAAGAATTTGCAGTGATGGAAGCCCACCAGCCCAGTGATTTAGCCCATAATTTACTTCTTAATTGTGCAAAAAATGCAGCCTTACTAGCCAAAACCTCCACAACGCAACCCCAGGCCAACACTTCCTGTTTAGCCAGAACAGCTCTGTTTCATCAGAATCTGAATTCTGCCTGAAGGTGGAGGTGGATCTTTACAAAGACAGTTGGTGATTAATAGCACAAACAGTTGAGAAATAGTCCTGCGGAAACGTTCAGACATGTTTGGTGTTAGCTTGTTTCATTTTGCAGCGGAGCTTCGAGATTAATGCATCTAACGAATTCTGCATAGGTTTCTCTCCTACGATGTCCAGATTCCTCCACAGATCAATTTCCGTCAAATGACATTATTAAGTGTTGGTACTTTTTACGGTGCTTATGTAGACCTGGGTGACATGATGTTATAAAAGACATCCTCCTAAATACTATCACAGTACACTAACACTAATACAGCGAGATGTCAAAGGTATCATGCATCATATCACACAGCCCCAGAGCGAAAGACAAAAGCACTTGTGAGAAGGCAAACTTTACTTCCTCACTGCTCCACAGTCTGCAGTTCTGAGCTCGGGTTTCCTCGGGTCTCCTGTGCATGTGCTCATGCGCTCTGTCCATGTGGGGTTCAACTGAATCACATCTATTTGTGAAGGTGTGTGTTTCAGACTGGTGTATTCCCGCCTCCAGATCCTCTGCCATCCTGACCAGGATGAAGATGTTACAGAAGAGTGGCGAATGCTCGAAAACTAAGATGGCTGCCCTATAAATAACACCCCAGCATTCAGCTACACAATGAGTTCAGTCGATGTTTATAGATGACAGAAATTTCCACTGTGTCCTAAACCACATCAGCACATCTGGAGAACTGGATGTGGTTTGAAGCGGATATGAATGCCAGAGGTGCCAGCTGTGGCATTTTAAGATTTTTGGCCTGTTGCTATGGTGATACAGGAGACACCAAAAACTATGTCTCTCTGCTTTCTCAGATAAATCAGCAGTCAGATAAAGAAACAGAGATAAATCTTACACTGATTTCTCCGAGCAGAAAGGAAGCATGATGTACGTATGATTTTCTTCTTGTAGCTCTTCATTTCGCTTCATTTCTCTGAACTTTGATGTGTCACGTCACAAGCTTTATTTTATAAACCTGTAGAAACGAGAATACACGATTTTTGGGGCTTTGTGTGCCAAAATTGTTTTTTTTTATCATCCTAATTGGATTGTCTTATTAGTAACTCTGTTATTTGTTAGCTACATTAATCTTCTAGCTCCAGTACAAAATAAAAAAAACACGGATGGATGAAGGTCATGAAGATGGATGAAGAAAATTCCAGACACCAGACGTCTCAACTGTCCAACTTCACCGATAGTCTGTTATAATATCACTTTAAACTTCATTATACATTCATTCATCTTCTACCGCTTATCCGAACTTCTCGGGTCACGGGGAGCCTGTACCTATCTCAGGCGTCATCGGGCATCGAGGCAGGATACACCCTGGACGGAGTGCCAACCCATCGCAGGGCACACACACACTCTCATTCACTCACACACACACACACTACGGACAATTTTCCAGAGATGCCAATCAACCTACCATGCATGTCTTTGGACCGGGGGAGGAAACCGGAGTACCCGGAGGAAACCCCCGAGGCACGGGGAGAACATGCAAACTCCACACACACAAGACGGAGGCGGGAATCGAACCCCAACCCTGGAGGTGTGAGGCGAACGTCCTAACCACTAAGCCACCGTGTCTTTTTTCCAACACCCCCCCCCCCTTGATTATACATATTTATTATATTTTAATTAAAGCTGTAATATGTTCCTGCATGGCATAAACCTTGTAAATGTGAGACTGGATTTTTATTTACTCTGTGTTTAGGTGCAGAAGAAGATCCAGTCGAACGAAGCTGCGAAAGCTGAACGGTTTCTGTGCAGCATACAATGAAAAGTATATTAGCCACATATTGGCACATTGGCATTATTTTCCTCTGATGCAGTCATAATCGCAGCTCCTATTGAAAAATAAAAAGATTTATTTCCTATTTTATATCCACGACAATCCAGCTCGGGTTCTTTTCTGACACGATATTTGGCTTGGCATCTAAGAGACTCGTATCATCAGATGCACATGCAGCATCATTTTGGAAATTTAGTAAGCAGTAAAAAGAGGGTAAACGTCCTGAGAGCAGAATCTTTTATAAAACCGTTTAGTTTTGTGTTTAATAAGAGCAGGATCAGTAAATCAGTAAAAGTCCTTCAGGTGATGAGGAAAAATCGATGAAAGTAGATTTGTACTAAGAAAATGGCTTTAGGTTTTCAATGAAAACAAACACTGGCTCACGCACGGTATTCAGATTTGCATGAGGGTATTTTGGCTGTAGGAGTAAAGGAAGTCTTTGTTTGTAGTAGGTTTACCTTTCAGTGTATCGCTCTGTTCATCATCCTGCGCTTTGAAGCTGCATCTGCTGTTTCAGCTGCGCCACATAAAGCCCTGTTAAGTACATCCTTTCTCTGTGATTTAAGGGGAGCCAGAAGCACGGGGCTGAAAAACAAGAGACGTCTCTCCGTCCTGGTGGATTAAGCACGAATGAGATTTGGATTTCAGTGTGTAAGGTTAGAACAGAGCGTTTTCTTTTTTCTCTTTCTTTTTTCCACGCAGAATAAGCGCATCTGACAACGTGCTGTTACTCAGGAACATCATGAATCTTAAAAAGCCTGACCGTCATCATCGCTCATCGGTCAGGTTACAGGAATGGACCCAACTTTAGAACATTCATAAATTCATTCATTCATCTTCTACCGCTTATCCGAACTTCTCGGGTCACGGGGAGCCTGTGCCTATCTCAGGCGTCATCGGGCATCGAGGCAGGATACACCCTGGACGGAGTGCCAACCCATCACAGGGGCACACACACACTCTCATTCACTCACACACACACACACACACACACTCATTCACTCACTCACACACACACTATGGACAATTTTCCAGAGATGCCAATCAACCTACCATGCATGTCTTTGGACCGGGGGAGGAAACCGGAGTACCCGGAGGAAACCCCCGAGGCACGGGGAGAACATGCAAACTCCACACACACAAGGTGGAGGTGGGAATCGAACCCCCGACCCTGGAGGTCCTAACCATGCCTCCCAACTCTAGAACATTCTTATCGAATCTTAGCTGTCGTGGATAAACCAAATCCTGAAATGAAAATGTATTCTATAATTTTACATTTCATCGATTTGTAAGTTGGTTTCTGTATCTAAAGTCTGTCACACACATTTTTTTACTGGTAAAGGAACACTTTTTATCCATTGGCAGTTAAATCTAATGTTGCGCAAGAAGTCAGTTCCTGTTATCACTCATCAGCTTTAAACGGTCGTTTCATCACCAAGACAAAATTCTCATTGTGTTACAGAGAAACCACATCGAAGCGTAAACTCCTCGGTCCCGTAGAAGTCGATAAACATCGAGTCACAGCTTTCTGTGAGCACTGACTATGGAGACTCCTTCCCTAACCCTGAACCTAACCCTGAACCTGACCTTATCCCTAACCCTGAACCTACCCCTGACCCTAAACTTATCCTTAACCCTAACTAAGAACCTAACACTAACCCTGACCCTAACCTTATCCCTAACCCTGAACCTACCCCTGACCCTAACCTTATCCCTAACCCTAACCCTAACCCCAACCCCAACCTTAACCATAACCATAACCCTAACCCTAACCCTAACCCTGAACCTACCCCTGACCCTAACCTTATCCTTAACCCTAACTAAGAACCTAACCCTAACCCTGACCCTAACCTTATTCCTAACCCTGAACCTAACCCTAACCATAACCCTACCCCTGTAACCTTATCCCTAACCCTAAGCCTATCCCCAACCCTAACCCTGACCCTAACCCTGACCCCGACCCTAAACCTAACCCTAACCTTAACCCTAACACTTACAGTAAGCGCTGTGAAATCTGTGTCCCAGTGAAGGAGCTTATTTATTCTTAGGATTCTTCCTTAATCAGCTGCTCTTAAACTCTCCAGCATGAAGCACGTACACAAATCACAACAGTAAATATTAAGCGTATTTATTGTGTTGTTTACAGTGGATACATATAATAAAGCCAGTTTAGGCAAAAAAAATACATTACAAAAGTTAGTGTTCTTTGGTTACAGTTACTGACATCATAAAATATCTTTCTCTCCATACAGGAACATATAGAATGTACATTTGTGCTTTGTGTCTTTCTCTGAAACATCCTGTGTTTAATACTGTATTTATCTTTCCTGGCAGATCTTCCAACATTTTCCTGCCAGTTTTATGTCTCACACCTTCCACAGTAAACATTTTCATTTGCATCAGATTTATGAAGCGTTCGTATTTATACGAGCAAAGATGAACGAGACTGTTGACCTGTTGATCTTCATCTGAATTCAGAGAGCAGCCATTCTAACACGATCGCGATCCCGCTGCCCGCGATATATCCGAGCCGGAGAACCGCACCGCGTTTAGATGGTAACTACGCTGGATCGCAGCATTAAGCCATGAAGCAGATGAGAATGTGTTCAGTCAGTCTCAGAACCTTGGCATTCTTTAGCTTTCCTTCATTCTGTTTCTCTCAAACTAAACATCTACTTCCAGATACCGACCTGCTCATTCGACACAAGACTAATCCCAGCAACAATCCTATTTTTATACAACAGTGATATTCTCAACACTAACAAAGTGAACGTCATGAGAGACGAATCGCATAAATAAATACACACTTGATGAATTTTCAGGCATTTTTTTTTTGTACAATCAATAACATTTTTCTTATAGATATTTAGTTTTAAACGACAACACGTCCTGTCCCAGTAATATATTATATCACACAATATACGGTAACATGAGCACACACGATATCGTTGGCGTGGGAACTTCAGAGCTCCGTGTGGAAGGAGGTGATTAATGTAGACAGCATTTGTTTTTGGGCAGCATTTGCATTTTATGTATTTTTTTTTTTTTTGTCATGGACTTTTAAAAATATGCATCAAAACAGTGCAGCCAAGGTTCTCTTCTAGTTACATAACCTCCTATGAAAAGGCATTTATCACATTGTGAATATTTAATATGGGCATTCAACGTTTAAACGCTGTCCTTGACGGTGTCATGATGACGAGCCTTTTGTGTCAGTCATGGCGATACTGTACGGTTCAAATATTCCAAGATGAAGAAGGACGAACAATGAAAAAAAGTAAAATACAAAATAATGATCGTGAATCAAGACTTCAGGGTTTTACGGTTGTGTGAAAATCTGTGCATGGACACCTTACGTGTACATATTAATTGCACCATTGTTATAACACTGAATATCTGATGAATTGCCACATCCCATGTTTACTACACGGAAAATATTAAAAAGGAAAAAAATAAATCTCAGCTTGTAAAATGTCTTTTTCTCCCTGGATTTCTCTAAAACACAGACATGACAACACTATAAGCAGGATGTTTTTAATCGTTCTATTTAATTCCAGCTATCAGTTATCCGATCGGATTTTGGCTCCCATCCCGTAATCCCTGAAACGGGTATGAAATCTGACCCAAACAAAAATCCCCAGAATTATTTGATCACTTCTGTGTAACACTTTGTTGTAATTCACTGGAACTTCATCTTCATCTTCATCTTCTTCACCATTTCGAGACCATGTGAGCCAGAAATGTACAGCAGTTAGCACTAAACATACCTTTAATGCTCCTTTACCGAATAAATGCTTTTCGTTTATCTTCGATGGCTCCTCGATGTGATAAAGTTCCTTAGCAGCAGCGTTTTACATCGACACCAACAAAACAATCCTTCATTTATCGCCTGTAGAATGAAATGGAACCTGTTATAATGTTTGATCAGCAAGAAGAAGAACATGGTGCAGAAGAGAAATGGAGACGTATTACATTCAGCGACTGTTCTCTAGCTACGGTGTGAATGTTCACGAGTCTAACGAACAGCTCACTCGATCTGCCGACTGCTCCTGTTGTCAAAAATCATAGACCTCCTCTGGGGCTGGTAAAAGCAGCTTGTAGAGGTTTCTAATCTCTGTCCGCTCTTGGGCAAAGTCATCTTGTTTCGCAGGGTGACCCCATCAGGGGTTTTAAGGTTCTCTGCGAGCTCCTTCGTAAGGACCTGGAGAGGAGAGGTTTCAGCAGGACTCTTGATTGGTGACAGGACAAGTTTCCCATCATCCCCTGTAGGATGATAGTCCATGATAGGAAAGGGAGGACTGAAGAGAATCAGGCTCTGAGGTCTTGGACGATTCCGGAAGGAAGACCGTTGAAGTAAAGTAGATCTTTCTGGTCTGGGAAGGTCCATAAAGGAGTCCCCATTGGCAGACCTCTTCCTCCTGAGTACTGGAAACTCAGGTGCTGTCTTGCACATCTCTACTGTTTTTTCCATGGATGCCTGTCTTTGGACCCTTGTGACAGGTTTGCAGTTTTCCCGTTCCTCTTTGGAATCTTTTACCACCTGGGGAGGAGGAAAAGAATCTGCTTTCTCCACTTTGATCTTCTCAGGTCCACATTCCCTTTTGTCTTGCTCTTGGCTGCCTTTCTCTGGATGAACCAGATGTGGTATGTGGCTGTACTGGACTTTTGGAGGTATAACAGGCACCGCTTTGGCCTGACACGTTTTGATCATGAACGCAGTGCGCACCGAAGACACGCTGACTGGTGCAGAGTTGCGTCGCATGGGTGCTTGTCGGTCCCTTAGGAACATCTCCAGTTCCACAGACAACCTATCATGCTTTGTTCCAGAAGCGGTTATCGCCCCCCTCTGGACAGAGGAATGATCTGCAAGATCAAGGTTTTGCTGATTTGATATGTCCCTAATGCAACGGTTTCCCAAATCCAGGTTAAGTGAGTATGGTCTGTGCTTTTGAGCAATGTTTTCCTCGTTCCTCTCTGCGATGCAGGGCTCATGAGAGACCTGTCGGTGAAATCTTTGGGAGAAGACAGAAGTCTTTGGTTTTGGAGCACCACTGTTTCTCTTTGGGATTCTGCCGGTCTCCTCTTGGTGGACGGTAGTTTTGGCCTGTGCAGGCTGTGGAAGCTCCTGGTTCGTTTCCACTTTCTCTCCAGGCTCTTCAAAGTGATCAACACGTAAGAGCTCAGTTATATGTTCACAACCCAATTCATCTGACGTTTTGACTTTGGAATAGAGATCGAGACCAGGTTCACTGATCATGGCTGCATTTTCTAGTACTTTCCCTGGAGGTTGTTCATCTACAATCTTCTGGTCTTTTTGCAAGTGATTGGTGCTCAGTTCAGGAGATGTTTTGATTTCAGATCCTGGGGCTTGTGCTGGTGTTTTAAATAGAGGGAAAAGATCTTCCAGTTTTGTCGAGTGGAGCGGGCTCGTGACCCACTGTTTGGTAGTGCTCAAGTCTTCCCAGGGCTCCACTTGATCCAGTCCTGCCAAATGACTCGCCCAAATATCATCATCGTCTTGACTTGGAATTTCTATAGTGAGGCGTCTCTCATCCGAGCACTTCGAAAGCCTTTCGATGTTACCCTTTACCTTGCTTGTTAGATTCACAGTAATACTGCTAGTTTTCTTCATGTCCTTCTTATTCTCATCATGGTTCTGTGGTACGTCAACATTCTTGTCTGTAGACACACTAGGAATTACAACACATGGTTTGATATCAAGACTAGAACCATAAGCGATGACATCATCGCTTTTCTTGGCTGAAGGATCTTCAGATGAAGAAACTGAAGGCCAGGGATCAGCATCTTGGAGAATATCGGTTTCCTTCAACTGAAGGAAGGGTAAGTGCTGCAGCTTGTTTGCCATAATATCCAGTGACTCGAACGAATCCAAGCTCTTACGATCCTTATTTTCGGCGGCTAGGTAATTCCAGTCAAAACCATGGTTGGGAGGAGTTTCCAGAGAGAGCCTTGACGTCGTGTTAAAAAGTGTAGCACCTGAATGGTCCAACGTGAGACCTTTTATGGTGTCTTTGAAGTGCTCCTTCGAAGACACTGGGTGAGAAGGTAAACTGCTTCTTCTTTTAGCTTGAGCAGTATGATTTAGAGCACCATCATGTCCAGTGATTTTACTCATAGAGCCACTGGTTTTCAGACGGTCCGAAACGCTTGTTTCAGGCTCAGTGATCCTGAGCTCATGATCAGACCACAGCTCCGGATCGATCGATTCTATGTCCTGAACAAGACAAAAAAAAAGCGGTGTGATTAGTCTAGTTGTGATTTAGATATTAATCTAGATTTTTTTTAATGTCTATAATTCATTCATTCATTCATCTACCGCTTATCCGAACTTCTCGGGTCACGGGGAGCCTGTGCCTATCTCAGGCGTCATCGGGCATCGAGGCAGGATACACCCTGGACGGAGTGCCAACCCATCACAGGGCACACACACTCTCACTCACTCACACACTCACACACTACGGACAATTTCCCAGAGATGCCAATCAACCTACCATGCATGTCTTTGGACCGGGGGAGGAAACCGGAGTACCCGGAGGAAACCCCCGAGGCACGGGGAGAACATGCAAACTCCACACACACAAGGTGGAGGAGGGAATCGAACCCCCAACCCTGTAGGTGTGAGGTGAACGTGCTAACCACTAAGCCACCGTGCTCTCTCCATACCCCCCCCCCACACACACACACATTTCAGATAGTAAAGTTAATAAATCAATATTGAATTAAACATTAACACAGGGACGGATTACTGACCGTGGCAACATGACACCTGGGCTAAGAGAGAAACTAAAATAATCTTAAACCTAAAAAATGATCCTAATCCTTAATGAAGTGAAATAAATTAAATTCAGGGAAACAAAAGTTGGAGACGTTATAGGGAATTAACCACGAATTAAACTGTGAGTTAAAATGGGTTAGGGGGTTATTTTGTGTGGTCTCTGCTGGCCATGTTGTTCACACGAGCTGGATTCGGTGGATAAGTCTGTGTGGTGAAAAGTAAGAAAGTAAGAAAGGCTCAGAAAGCATGTGTGATGTAGTCATTTGCATGTGTTGGGTTGCAGAATGGAGAGGAGAAGCTCGGTTAAGGGCCCTGCCCGAGGGTCCAGGATTTACTAATCCCTCCCTGATATTAGGTTTCGTTATGGAAATGAATCGAAGAAAATGGCGAGTATAACAGACAACTGATGAAAGTCTACACTGTTTTATTCTTATATTATAAACGACGAGGGAATAATGTGTAAATTGGCACCAAGAAATACTTGGAGATGGTTCTATAAACTGACCAGTATTCATTTCACCCTGACTCATGCCAGGCAAATTAGGAGCAAAAGACTAGTTAGATTCCTGAATAGAAATGATGATATTATCACTCTCACCAGTTGGTCCAGTTTTTTTGGCTCAGTGAGCTGCGTTGATGAGGCATCCAGTTCTTTCCCAGAGGATTGAGGCATTTCTTTGTGGTTTTCTGTTGCTTTAGCCTGAGATGGCATTAAGTTCTCTGACATTTCTACACGAGTCTTTACCTCCATATCAGCGCCTGAAACAGTGAACAGGGAAGAACATCGTCGTTAGTGAGAGATTTACGTTCTTTCCAGGTCATAATGACTTGCTCTTACTGGGACACTGAAGATTTTTACCATTAGTGCTCCCAACAAAGGTTTTATTAACATTTAAAAGCATCTCGTTACGTTGAATACGTTATCTGTAAATCGAGGATTATTTGAGACGCATTTATGTGCACATTTGCATGCACAGACACACACACACACACACACACACACACACACACAATCTTATCTTACTCTGTGCTGCTGTTTCGGAGGGGACCACCCCGGTGCTCCTCTCATTCATTTGACTCTCCTCTGTGGGGACGGAGCTGCTGTTGCTATAGATACCGTATCCGCCGCTGTTGCCGAGCGGGTTCTCTCTGCCCCCAAATAGTCTCTCCCTGTCTCGGAAATCAATGCTCCCACTGTTGCTGGGGTGTGGCTCTCTAAAGCTAGCACTTCCCAAGCTTCCCATGCTGCGTTCCCGCTCTATCCCTGCCACCCTGCAGGGGGTGCTGTTGGAACTGATGACCGCTGACACGCGCAACGGCACAGACACCGCGAACGGCTCCGAGATGTTGAGCGCCTTACGTTGATGCCTCGGCGACGACTCCAAGGGGAACAAGCTGCCCGGAAAAGACGGCCGTGACGGACCGTTGTGCGAGGAACCGGAATACAACATCCGGCGGTTTTTCGGGGACGTAGGCCGACACGTCGTCAACTCGTCCCCTTTGAACACCTTCAGCTGCTCAGGAAGAGCACGTTGTAACGGAGATGAAGTGGCAGACGAAGAAGATGGAGATGTCGACGAGATGTTTTGAGTCCCTCTGATCGATTTGACGCTCGGACTTTGTCCGGTTTCGCCGCTGGCTTTTCGCAATTCGAATTCCCAGTTAGGATCCTGTTCGTCCGGGTCGTAGTTGATATCCGAACCCAGGGTTCGTGATTTCACCACGGGAGCGAAGAATCCGTTTTTCCCTCTGCCTGACACAGCTCCGTCCTCATCTGAGTGGGATTGGAATGACTCGGTTACCATTTTGCAATTTTATGTCAGACAGATTTTAAGGATTTAAAATTTAATTTTTGTTGCATTAAATAAATGGGACACGTGACTAACGTCCCGATTAAACATACAGCCAAAATCCTGGTACTATACTATAAAAAATATCGCATTGCTTCAGTTCAGAGTACTACAAAATAATGATTAGAGCACAGACGTGATGTGTGTAAATTAGGCTTTTCACAGGACACCCGATGCTCCGGTGATTGTTTCTGTACCACTTCACACGTACAAACGCTAACCGTACACTCTGCACTTAACGTTTTTTCTCCCCACTTATACAGAATCCAGTATTTAAACATATACATAATGGAGAGTGTGGAGTAATTGGTGCACATGGTGTTGTGTTGTAGCTCCACCTGTTGGCAGAGAGCACAGAGAGTCCATGCTCTTGGACGGACGGATCCCAGTCTTTTCTGTGGAAGGAAGAAAAAAAAACATCAACGTTTTATGTTACAAAAGCACATCTGTTTAACGCCGTGTGAAATTACACATTATGAATTCGATAATGATGTGTGACCGCACATCTTATTAGATTTTTAGACGCCATTAACATTGAGTAATGAAAGTCAAATTCTCCCTCGGAGCGCCGCGATACGGAGACGGACGGAAAGGAAACGTGGATAAAAAGGATTTTGTGTTTCGTAAAACATCAGATAAGTGTAATTTGGAACGTCGTAATAATCAAAAACGTGTGTTTACTTCTTTCCTTTTTTACAGAAGATTTCTCGTTTTCATTAACGCTCGAATCTGGACGTGTTTGAACGTTACGTAGCGTTCGGTAATAACGCGCTCGGAAATATTCACAGCTCAGATAACCGGATTATTTTTTTCTTCACGTTCCTACGTTGTGATTTTCTTATTACAGCCATAAACCATACAATGTAATGCAATGTAATAAAGGTGTTATTACGTTCTTATGAACAGGACGTGTCCCTGATGTGAGACTGTTTCGTTTAAAACGTCACCTGAATGTACACATGAACTCTAGTCTAATGAAGTTGTTCCTTTCGGCACACGGACTGCTGTAGGCTTCTCCTCCCTTTACTACACCTTCTCCTTTATAACGCAGCAGGCTGTGAGATTGTTCTGCACAGAAGTGTAATGAAATTAATTAAAGCAGTTAGATTAGATTAGCGGAGGTTCTATGATCAGATGCGCTTAGTGTTTTAAGTAATATAAAAGATTACATTACATTTACATTACACTTATGTCTTTAGTTGTAGTGGATCACATTTCCTCAGTGATTCACCCGACACCACTTGGGTATTGAACCCGAACACTTTATTATTAATCAAATATCAGCGTGAAATTCAATCGTCGGCTCCGTTTTGGGCGACGCTTTAGCTTCAGATATCTCTTAGCAGCCTGAGTATTTAGTGAAGTGAATTTTATTCCATATCAATCTTCATTCATTCGTTCATCTTCTACCGCTTATCCGAACTTCTCGGGTCACGGGGAGCCTGTGCCTATCTCAGGCGTCATCGGGCATCGAGGCAGGATACACCCTGGACGGAGTGCCAACCCATCACAGGGCACACACACACTCTCATTCACACACACACACACACACACTCACACACTACGGACAATTTCCCAGAGATACCAATCAACCTACCATGCATGTCTTTGGACCGGGGGAGGAAACCGGAGTACCCGGAGGAAACCCCCGAGGCACGGGGAGAACATGCAAACTCCACACACACAACGCGGAGGTGGGAATCGAACCCCCAACCCTGGAGGTGTGAGGCGAACGTGCTAACCACTAAGCCGCCGTGCCCCCCCCCCCCACCATATCAACTTGTAGAAACTGAACCTAAAATCGTCTGCCTCCGTTTTCGTCTTTCCGTTTTTAATTTCGTTTTATCCGTGCAGTACTTTTAACGAGACCCGGCAGCTTTACAGAAATCCGGGTGTATATTTAGATCCCCGAAGTGAACGAGCCCGAGGCGACAGCGGAGACAAAAAATCCTTGACATAACGAGATATTTTTCCGTAGTTCTTTTCTCCTTTTCCTTAAAATTCCTGTCACATTCACACAACAGCGGCACCGTACCCGAGACGTTCTGCGCTCTCATGAACACGCTCCCGTTGCGACTCAACTTCCCCTTGCCGTCAGCTACGGATCGCCCCAGACTGAAGATGGACTTCCACTTCTTTGACTTTCCAGAGAATTTCCTCCTGTTGAGGAGACAAACATGTCGTTACACCTCCGAGGCAGCGAGCTCACGTGTGGAGCTCAATATGTCAAATATTTAGAGTTTTCACACTGCTGTGTTTTTTCCCTCCTGTTCAGGTGAGCAGACGCTGAGCTGCACTCAGGTGTGATAAAGCTGAAATGTTCGTGCGTTTCAGGTACGAGTCGGGTTTTACAAACACGACGGGAAAGAGACCTTCTAGGTAAATTCTTATTTTTCCTCTTCTCACAATAAACTAAGAACAAAGTCAAGTGGACGTGTGGAAGTCAAAGTAGTGAGGAAGGTTAAAACTGCATTGTGCGAATGATCTCGTGAGAAATATTATCCTTCATCGCCTTTGCAGAATGTAATTAACATACGATCGGGTAAAACATGCACTGGATAAAATGCTCTGAAGCTTTATAGATGCAGATCGGTATTTATCTTTATATATATATATAATTATTTAATATACAATTATTATTTTTTAATTGATTGTTACGGTAAAGTGATTTGTGCCTCATATTAAGCAGCTTTTATGATTTTGGTTTCTAAATAGAAAGGATTTAACCCACAGCTGAACAGATATGGTTTGGATACTGAAGCCTTTTTTATTAACTGTCAGGGTAAAGAGGGGGCCAATACTTTGTGTCGAGCAACAAATGGACCATGGTTGGTAATTTTACACCTACATAATGACCCGTGTGGCATGTACACCTGATAAAGCTGCAGCTTTGTGCATATAGTGTGTGTATGTTGTGTGACAGGTGTGTGTGTGTGTGTGTGTGTGTGTGTGTGTGTGTGTGTGTGTGTGTGTGTGTGTGTGTGTTATGTGGGTGTAACAAAGGGTTTAAAATAACACTGACATCGAAAGGGAAAATATTAGTGCACTTATAATGAAAAAGAGAAGTGGAACCAGTTTTTTTAAGTGTGTGTGTGTGTGTGTGTGTGTGTGTGTGTATGTGTGTGTGTGTGTGTGTGTGTGTGTGTGTGTTTGTGTGTGTGTGTACACTAATTGTTCTTAAATGGTATATATGTTATGTAAACTCTATGAAGAACAAGGCACTTACACAATATTATACACAACTGAGGACCATTTGAAGGGACATTTGGAAGGTCTCTATAAAAATGTGGGGACATTATTATCATTCTACACGTCCTGTGTCCTGTCCTGTGTCCTGTCCTGTGTCCTGTCTATTGTGTAAAAGTTGTATATTTTAAACATCAACCTTTATTTCTGTAATTATAAAAACAAAAGTGCTCGCTGTTGTTCCCTGGACCATGATCATGAAATGTGGTCTGGATGTGTGTGTGTGTGTGTGTGTGTGTGTGTGTGTGTGTGTGTGTGTGTGTGTGTGTGTGTGTGAGGCTTACTTGCTCTCACTAAGCTCTATGACAGTGTGGTACATGGCGGCGGTGCTCGTGTCAGGAAGGCTGTTCTCTCGGAGTCGTTCGGTTCTGGCTGGATGATTAGGAGCCAGTGTTCGAGCCTGAGCTTCCTCCAGACTCATCAGCTTCATCGGCGGACACTGACTCACTGCTGGCAGCGTAGCGTACTTCTCCACACACATTACAGCTGCACCTGCACACACACACACACACACACAAAGTGTCAGAGTGAACTGTTGTAGTGTAATTTCTACTCGTTGAACATTCTGAAACACATCCTTCAGAGCAGCGTGACAAACCATAACATTAATATCTAATGATAACGATAACAGGATTGTAGAGTGGAACGCTGCACAGGAACGGGAGCGTTTCCAGGACAAGGGACAAAATATTTTACAAAGCAACAGTTATGCCATGAAAATGTGTATCAACACTGCAGTAATAAAATAACTCAGGCTTTAGTTATTTGATTTAAACACTAATAAGCGTCGTGATTGATGAATCCTGCTCCGACGACTTTATTAAACCAATCAATAACAGGACGCCGCGACTTCAGAGCTCTTTAACGACTTTTCAATTTACGCAAAGACATCTGAGTAGAAAAGTGGTGGAATCATACTAAAGATATTAAAAGGTTCCTTTTTTTTATTCATGGTAAATGTAATAAAAGAGAAACTCTTTCTATATATAAGTAGCTCACAAACAAACAGGAGACGAGAGCCTGTGCGGATTCCTCTATTTATTTAGTAATACTGGCTTGTCTTTTTTATGGTTTTAACTGTAATTACTTTACTCTGTGTGTGTGTGTGTGTGTGTGTGTGTGTGTGTGTGTGTGTGTGTGTGTGTGTGTGTGCACAATTATTTTACAAAATATATTTCAATATGTTAAAAACAGAATACGAGTTCTGCAACAAGACAGAAAACAAGTTTACTGTATGTCATGACCGACATGCTCATAAATACATTTCTTTTCTAAACTGTTTGTAGAAGCTGCAAAGTTCTATGTACACTGCTATGATGATGATGATGATGATGATGATGATGATGATGTAGTGAAGGTCAGTTTATATGATGAGTCCTGCTCCGTTTCATGTTGATTTAAATCTCCACACAATCGCGAGTTCCCTTTCCCTCGTACTTGGACTCAGACAGTCAGACACTAGCAGTTTGTACACTTGCTGGATCTCGGCCCGGTGTTTTTGTGCCGTATTTTTGGCTCCGAGTCTAATTTCATTGTGTTTTGATCTCCTCCCTTAAGGAGCCTTTTTTCTTTTCCGACCGTCATGATCACAGAGGCAGCAGGCGGCGACTCAGTGAGTCAGACTCCGAGGCTCTGAGCTGTGTGATTCTGACCAGTAGGGTCCCGAATCCCAAAGCCCTGAATCCTGACCTGCTATTCACGAAACCGAGAGGTTTTACCTTTACATTAAAATAAAATATCTGCCAGGTGAATAAATGTTTATAAGATGGATCTAAAGTAAATTAAGCTGTGAACAAACCTTCTTTCAGGGGTCTCGGAGGATCAGCTCCGGGGTTAAAGATCTGCTCTGTGTGATTCAGGATAAACTCTACCACCGACTGCTGAACCCGAACCTCCAGAAAGGCCTCGTCACCGTTACACACGGACACCTCGATCTCCTTCCAGCTGCACACATCGCCGAGCAACAGCAGCAGCATCATCACTTCTGTTCCACCATTTACACACACGCTCTAACATCTCACAACAGGCGACTAATATCATAAAGTGGAATAGAATCGGTATAAAAGAAATAATAAATATATATAAATAATTTTAAAAATAAAGGAAAACAAAGCAAAGGTGAATATATTAAAAATAATATTTTATATTGAAACTAAGTTATCATTTAAAATCTAATTAAATTCATTTATTTTTCATTAAAATTATTATATGATTGAAATGTGTTATTTTAGAATGCGTGACCCGTTTAAATGTGAAAATAACTAAGAACATTATTGCTTTTTGCTTATATAAATGCTTAAAATAAATTATTTATAACAATCAAATTTATTGATATTAAAATGAACTGATATCAATAATAACAGAAAATTCTGTTTGTATAAATAATCGTGTTTGTCTGACCGGAGCAGGTTAGGAGCCCAGACCAGGGCCAGGTTACGTGTGTGCATGTTGGTCTGGTGGCTGAGGGTGGCCAGGTGAGCCAAGTGCTTGGCCAAGTACTCCAGAGTTCTGACATCAGAGAGAGAGAGAGAGAGAGAGAGAGAGAGAGAGAGAGAGGTCAGAGAACTCACACTAACACTCAGCAGGAGTTAACACAGCGCTGTGTCCTTAGTGAAACAGCAGAAAGATGTTACAGGTGTTTTTTTACCTGAAGTGTCCGATGGGAAGCTCTTTGATAACGTGCTGAACGTTCCTGAGCCGCTCATGTTCCTCCTTCACTGACACGGCGTCCTGAATGCACAATAAAGTTCATATTCGCACGTATTCACACCGAGGCTGAGCTTCACAGTCATACACAACATCTCCACACTGCTTCATTTACACAAATCAGCATAAAGCTTAAAGATACGAGACATATAAATATTAACAAAGCTTTTTTTTCCCCTGAAGAATAATGTACCTATAAACATAGAGGTTTTAACTGTATAAAATCTCTACGGATAGGTTCGAAACGAACCGAACGTTTAATACAGATTTAAAACATTTCAAAAGCCTATAATATTCAAAAAATTCCTAAATTGTAATTTTAAAAAAAGTATAAATATTAAATTAATACAGAATGTTAAATAACAATAATTAGCCAGTAATAACAAAAAGACCAAAATAAAATTAAAATGTCATGAATACATTTTATATACAAATTTAATTTAAGTTAATCGTAAATTAAGAACATCACAGAAGCCAAGGAGATTGACATGAATTGAAACAAAGAGTGAAGGAATACGCAGACGCTAGCGTTAGCCGTCCCGCGGTGTGGAGATCCGTATAAACGTACAAACATTAGCTTTACAGAACTCACAGATATTAGCAAAATATGTAGAAATCATACTAACATTAATACGATAACAACATAATACAAACATTAGTACTAGAAGATGAAGATTGTTTTTTTTTTGCTAGTTTCAGAATTAGCAGTAATTCAGTGTTTTGGATATAGTTTGAAGTTCTAATCTGATCTGATCTGCTAATTATGCTACACGGTTTATTTGTGGTGTTTTTTATTCGTGGTGTTTTTAAAATGACGCTACATGTTTTGTCGGATTTTACCGACCGGCGATATTTTGTTTATAATGTAACATCACACATTTTCAGCGGGAAAAAAATCCCACTGAGTAATTATGCGTTAAATGAAGAAAGAAAGCTGTAATTAGCGTAATTCTGATGTGACGCGACGTCTCCATCGTGTCCTGACTCACCGTGAATTTCTGGTAAAGTTCGTAGGTGAGCAGTGGGTTGGGCAGCTCCCTGAAATACAGTTTACACAACGAGCCGACGCAGTGGATGTCCTGTAGATACACTTCCTTAGTGAGGTCAGGACACTGCTCCGAGATGAACTCCTGCCTACACACACGTTAGTTCACTTCAGTTTTATGTGACACACTCAAACACTTGTTCAGGTGCAGATCAACATTCACTACAAATTACTGTGCAGTGACACAACGGGAAAACGACAACATTAACATCTAAAGGAAATAGCAATTTAAAGCTAACACAGCCAGAGAACACTAACATCACACTGAAGCTAACACAGTGAGAGAATGCTAACATCACACTAAATCTTACATAATAATGCTAACATCACACTAAATCTTACATAATAATGCTAACCTCACACTGAAGCTAACACAGTGAGAGAAAATGCTAACATCACCCTGAAGCTAACGCAGTGAGAGAGAATGCTAACCTCACACGAAAACTAACACAGTTAAAATTTAAACTTAAAGAGTCTCGTGAGTGAAAGCTAACCTAAACTCAGGAAAATAATGTATGAAATTTGTGGCTGTTAGCCTTAACCGTGACCTCTGACCTCAGGCGCTGGATGTTGGAGGTGATTCCTGAAAGCCTGTAGATTCCGTCAACGATGCCGTGTTTCTCGATGAACTCTGCACATGTCTTTAGAACCTGAGGAACTGAGACACAGATAAAGAAACGCTTCATACAGTGACAGCAGCTAAAGTCACAATCACATTAATCAATAATCAATAGGACAAAATCTCGTTATTCAATCCAATCACTATGATGATATTTTTTATTTTGCTCAAAATGAAACTTTTTGACCAAAATCTTAACAAATAAACATGAACCCGGTGAGTGAAATTAAACTAGCGAACAAAAGCTAATACGCTAAGAGCAACTGATTAGCACACAGAAGCTAATCTAGTGAGGAGAAGCTAACTCAAAGCAACGTGTCGGGCCGATGTTAACGTGTCGGACGTAAATACGCTCAAAATCTGTGACGTCTAACGTCAATAATCAATAAAGACTTAAACAACCACTGTGACGAACAGACCCGCCGTTTGCTCTCGTCAACTGAAAACTAACGAGCGAAATTAAAACGTATTTCACTCAAAAATGTATAACATCCTTATTAATAATAACAGATTTTTTAAAGGGAATCTCTCATCATTTCTTGCTTCATCATTTCATCATCGAG
This sequence comes from Tachysurus fulvidraco, assembly GCF_022655615.1. Classification (NCBI taxonomy): domain Eukaryota; kingdom Metazoa; phylum Chordata; class Actinopteri; order Siluriformes; family Bagridae; genus Tachysurus; species Tachysurus fulvidraco. The sequence goes on along the minus strand of NC_062543.1, from coordinate 794,986 downwards.
TTTTCATCCCTGAGCACAGTGTTGAAAAAAACACCCAAACACACAGATCTGTTATGTCACCTGCTATTAACATGTTATATAGATTAATATTTATATAGAGATGAAAACTGTGATGTAAAATATGTGAGAAATTCAGTATTTTCTTTCTAAAGTGTGATCAAAAATATCATCGTTCTCTGCTTCCACAACACTCGTACAGCTCAGGGTTAAGTGAAGAGGCACTCAGGTTCATGACCAAACAGGTAGCACTCGTGTGTGTGTATGTGTGTGTGTGTGTGTGTGTGTGTGTGTGTGTGTGTGTGTGTGTGTGTGTGTGTGTGTGTGTGTGTGTGTGGAAGGACAGGATGTGAGAGCAGCTGGAATAAAGCAATAAAGGGAAAGGAAGAAGGAGGAGTAAATGCACGAGGAATAAAGTCCATGATAAAAAGCACTTAGACTGCTTGACAAACCGTGTGTGTGTGTGTGTGTGTGTGTGTGTGTGTGTGTGTGTGTGTGTGTGTGTGTTTGTGTGTGTGTGTGTGTGCCCTTAATTACAACTGTAACATTGGTTTAGCTCATTACTCTCTTAAATCAGCTCAGAACTTCAGATAAAAATGTATATTATTATTATTATTATTATTATTATTATTATTATAAAAATGTGTATCTATATTATCCAAAAGAATTTGGCAAAAACAACAACAACAACAAAAACAACAACGATAATAATAATAATAATAATAATAATAATAATAATAATAATAATAATAATAATAATAATAGTAACAGAGGACCCGATTCAACTCCCTGATATATTTTAGTTTAACACATGCAATTGTTAAATAAACATTTATTATTAACATATGCAAATGAGGTAAAGGATCATAATGATATTATCAGTTAATAAAATTTATGCCATTTTTACACATGAAACATTTTCAGAAAACAGACAATTAACATCATAACAGTCGTCCTCAGAATCCCGGGAAACAATACGACAAAAATACAGCAGAAAAACTGAAATTCTAAAACAAACAAACAAACAAACAAACAAACAAATAAATGAAATAAATAAATAAATAAGTGAAACTGTGAGAGTCAGTATAAAGAGTTTGAAAAGAGATGTTTAAAAGAAATTATGCGAAAAATATCTAAAAGTAATCGAAGCCAAAGTTAATAACATTTAGTCATATTTCCTTCTTCTTTTTCAAATCTACTCTATAGTAATATTAATGCACACGTGAAGGTGTGTGTGTGTGTGTGTGTGTGTGTGTCAGTCAGAAAGTCAACATTGTTTAGAAAAAGTCAGAAATATCACAAGTATCTACAATACATGACGTTTTACAGTAAATATATAGAATTATATACTAACTAAATGGAATAAATATAATGTAATCTCTACACAACACTGCAATCTTATCCGATAATTATTACATTCTAATAATTTATCCTGAATGTTTCACATTTCTTCCATTTCTAGTACAGTTCAGATCTCGTGTGTTGGCGTGATGTTAATTCCATATCAGACGTCGTACGGAGTCATGTTGTTATTGTCATGTTGTCAAGTTTACTTTAAGTAATGTGTGTAAATTCTGATAGTGACACAGAGCATGAGCTCGGGGCTGAGATGAGTCCAATATAACACACCACTGTCTTATTTACATAGTGTGTGTGTGTGTGTGTGTGTGTGTGTGTGTGTGTGTGTGTGTGTGTGTGTGTGTGTGTGTATAGAGTTGATTGTGGACATTTAAATCACTGAAGGTTTTTTAATAGTTTATAAAAAAGGCAGATGTTTGTCTACATTAATCTTCCAGGATTTTTGAAGAAATATTAAATTTGGAGAGAAATTTAGCTCAGAAATCTTGGAAAAACGACGTCGTTGCTTTAAAGCTGCTAAAAACACCTAAACGCAGTTCCTGTCTGTTTCTTAAGCACGAAGCTGCCGAAGAGCCTCTTTACAGACCGTTTTTATTCACATGCAGGCGTGTGGTGATAATTAGCTGTAATTTATTTCAATGTTCCTCACACACAATATTGCTTTTGTGAACAGTGAGCATTTCTAAATAACGTCTCTCTCCCCGAGTTCCAGCAAACCTACAGTGTCTACTGATGAATTCTTTTTTTGGACCGTTTTGTGCTCCTGAGTCTCATCAGATTTAGCATACGGTGCGTCCCGCTCGGAGACGACGAGCCCATAAATTACACCAGACGAGGGGTTTGTAGAAAAAAAACATGGAGGTGGGACTGATGCTGTGATGGAGGACTAATCTTTTCTAGATGTAATAATATTATAAAAGCAATATCGCAATTATCCTCTGAGCTGAGATTAAAAAAGGGAATTATTCGAATAAAAAATTTTAATAAATCAATAAATAAGCAAAAAAAAAAAACGCTGTGGTAAATGTGAGACTGTGAGTGAAGAATAATGTTGTGGTGATGGATCAATTTTTTTTATTTTTTTTTTACAAATACAGTATCGTAATTCTGTTAGTTAGTAAAAAGAGGAAACAATTGTAATAAAACAAGCCAGAAAATAAAGAAAAGCAATAATAATAATAATAAATGAAATGAAATAAACTGGAGGTGAAGCTGGTGCTATGACGGAGTGACGGTGTTGGTGTGAGTGTTGTTAGAGACGCTGCACTGTCGACGCTACAAATGGCCGCACGCTCGTTCCCATCTGGCCGTGTGTGTTACAGTGTGAACTCTGTCTGAAGCTCTCACACACTCCGTAAAGTTTAGTGGCGGTATTCAGATAATGTGCTGGGAGAAATAAAGGGCTGTATAAAGCAGCTGGTTTCAGCTCACACACACACTCACACACACACACACCGGTGTTGATGCAGACGGAGAATGAACCGGGAGGACGTCACTGTAGCCGTCTGAGTGTTACACGTTTTAACATAAAATGCATTTTAATTCTTTTGAAATAATATCGTAAATTGGACATTTGTTAGCCAGGAACGAGTGTTTAAAAAAAATATCCTGGACTTTTCAGTATCACTGGATATCACTTTATATCTGAAGATCATCAGACGGCTAATGTACAACAAAATATAATTGTCTTTATAGAGAAAAATAAATAAATAATAGAATGAATAAATAAATAAGAATAAAACAGAAAGTGTATTGTGTCTATGGTGTGTATGTGGTGTATGGTGTGTATGTGGTGTATGGTGTGTATTGTGTCTATGGTGTGTATGTGGTGTATGGTGTGTATGTGGTGTATGTGGTGTATGGTGTGTATTGTGTCTATGGTGTGTATGTGGTGTATGGTGTGTATGTGGTGTATGGTGTGTATGGTGTGTATGTGGTGTATGGTGTGTATTGTGTCTATGGTGTGTATGTGGTGTATGGTGTGTATGTGGTGTATGGTGTGTATTGTGTCTATGGTGTGTATGTGGTGTATGGTGTGTATGTGGTGTATGGTGTGTATGGTGTGTATGTGGTGTATGGTGTGTATTGTGTCTATGGTGTGTATTGTGTCTATGGTGTGTATGTGGTGTATGGTGTGTATGTGGTGTATGGTGTGTATGGTGTGTATGTGGTGTATGGTGTGTATGGTATATATGATGTGTATTGTGTGTATGATTTTATTGTGTGTATTGTGTGTGTATTGTGTGTTTTGTTTGTATTCTGTGTATAATTTGTATGGTGTGTATTGTGTGTGAATTGTATTGTGTGTATGATTTTATTGTGTGTATTGTGTGTGTATTGTTTGTATTCTGTGTATGATTTTTATTTTTTGTATTGTGTGTGTATTGTGTGTGTATTGTGTGTATGGTATATATGATGTGTATTGTGTGTACGGTGTGTAATGTGTGTATTGTGTGTATTGTGTATGTGGTGTGTATTGTGTGTATGATTTGTATTGTGTGTATTGTGTGTATTGTGTGTATGGTGTGCATTGTGTGGATGATTTGTATCGTGTGTATTGTGTGTACAGTATGGTGTGTATTGTGTGTATTGTGTGTATGGTGTGTATTGTGTGTATTGTGTGTATAGTGTGCATTGTGTGGATGATTTGTATCGTGTGTATTGTGTGTATGGTGTGTATTGTGTGTATGGTGTGTATGGTGTGTATTGTGTGTATTGTGTGTATGATTTGTATTGTGTGTATGGTGTGTATGGTGTGTATTGTGTGTATGGGGTGTATTGTGTGTATGGTGTGTATTGTGTGTATGGTGTGTATTGTGTGTATGGTGTGTATGGTGTGTATGGTGTGTATTGTGTGTATGGTGTGTATGGTGTGTATTGTGTGTATTGTGTGTACGGTGTGTATTGTGTGTATTGTGTGTATTGTGTATATGGTGTGTATGATTTGTATTGTGTGTATTGTGTGTATGGTGTGTATTGTGTGTATGGTGTGTATGGTGTGTATGGTGTGCATTGTGTGGATGATTTGTATCGTGTGTATGATTTGTATCGTGTGTATGGTGTGTATTGTGTGTATTGTGTGTATGGTGTGTATGGTGTGTATGGTGTGTATTGTGTGTATGATTTGTATTGTGTGTATGGTGTGTATTGTGTGTATGGTGTGTATGGTGTGTATTGTGTGTATTGTGTGTATGGTGTGTATGGTGTGTATGGTGTGTATGGTGTGTATTGTGTGTATGATTTGTATTGTGTGTATGGTGTGTATTGTGTGTATGGTGTGTATGGTGTGTATTGTGTGTATGGTGTGTATGGTGTGTATGGTGTGTATGGTGTGTATTGTGTGTATGGTGTGTATGGTGTGTATTGTGTGCATGGTGTGTATTGTGTGCATGGTGTGTATGGTGTGTATTGTGTGTATTGTGTGTATTGTGTGTATGGTGTGTATGGTGTGTATGGTGTGTATTGTGTGTATGGTGTGTATGGTGTGTATTGTGTGCATGGTGTGTATGGTGTGTATTGTGTGTATGGTGTGTATTGTGTGTATTGTGTGTATGGTGTGTATGGTGTGCATGGTGTGTATGGTGTGTATGGTGTGTATGGTGTGTATGGTGTGTATTGTGTGTATTGTGTGTATGGTGTGTATGGTGTGTGTGGTGTGTATGGTGTGTATTGTGTGTATGGTGTGGACTTGTGGTTATTGTGTGGATTGTGTGTATGGTGGGTATGGTGGTGTATTGTGTGTAGTGGTGTGTATTGTGTGTGTATGGTGTGTGTGGTGTGTATTGTGTGTATGGTGTGTATTGTGTGTATGGTGTGTATGGAGTGTATGGAGTGTATGGTGTGTATGGTGTGTATGGTGTGTATGGTGTGTATGGTGTGTATGGTGTGTGTGGTGTGTATGGTGTGTGTGGTGTGTATTGTGTGTATGGTGTGTATGGTGTGTGTGGTGTGTATGGTGTGTATGGTGTGTATGGTGTGTATGGTGTGTATGGTGTGTGTGGTGTGTATGGTGTGTATTGTGTGTATGGTGTGTATGGTGTGTGTGGTGTGTATTGTGTGTATGGTGTGTATTGTGTGTATGGTGTGTATGGAGTGTATGGAGTGTATGGTGTGTATGGTGTGTATGGTGTGTATGGTGTGTATGGTCAATATGAATGAATCTGTAGCTTAGACACACCCTCATGGCCTCTTGCCATCCCATAATAATATCACATTTAGTTAATTAAACTAGTCAGCTCGCTGTCACACATGAACACGACGTGATCAGTCACATAGTATTCCTGATTTATAAAAACAGCAGTTGTTACCATGACAACAGCTAACAATTTATCTCACAAAATACAACATTTTAGTGTTTATATGTTTTACATTTCAATCTGTTCGTTACTATAACAACGACAAGTTATTACAGCAAGTGACTTAATACAAACTCCAACTGTAATAATGCTGCGTGTCTTTGTAAGTCATGTAGTCGTAATGCCGTGTGTGTGTGTGTGTGTGTGTGTGAGGTGTGTAGATGTAACACAGTGTGTCTTTGTGCGTTTGGTCCTGCAGAAGGTCAGAGCATGAAGTTCAGAATGGTTTGTTTGTTTCAGAGGAAGGTCGACACACCCAGAGTCCTTGGTGCTGCTCTTACCGGTGACGCTTCCTCTCATACAATAGTGTGTTTGGAAAAATGCCACCGTGCTCTCGCTTGTGTCCTACACACACTTACAGCTGTGACGTTCACAAGAAGTAAACACAGGCTAGATAACGTCTACACACCAGTAACTTCACACAAAGTGAGAGGCTTTAAATAAAGTGTGTGATAGAATAAAGTCTACATCAACTGTACATGTAAACTCTATACTGATACCCCTTAGTCTATACACACTCTATACACACTCTATACACACTCTACACACACTCTATACTGATACCCCTTAGTCTATACACACTCTATACACACTCTACACACACTCTATACACACTCTATACACACTACACACACTCTATACTGATACCCCTTAGTCTATACACACTCTATACACACTCTATACACACTACACACACTCTACACACACTCTATACTGATACCCCTTAGTCTATACACACTCTATACACTACACACACTCTACACACACTCTACACACACTCTATACTGATACCCCTTAGTCTATACACACTCTACACACTCTACACACACACTACACACACTCTACACTGATACCCCTTAGTCTATACACACTCTATACACACTCTATACACACTCTATACACACTCTATACACACTCTATACACACTCTATACACACTCTATACACACTCTATACACACTCTATACACACTCTATACACACTCTATACACACTCTATACACACTCTATAAAACTCTCACCATCATTCATTTATTTGGAATGGTTTGGGATGAGATAAATCACAGCACCGTAGATGTTCTACATTTTATATTTAATTGTATTTTATAGAAATTACCTTGCTTTGTTTATCACTGTTATATTCAGCCTCCTAACGTCTATGTTACATTTCACTACAGTTTTACAGATTAAATAAAATCATCTTCATCTATTGTGTTTTATCTTTGCACTTATTCCTTAAGACCTTTTCCTGCTCAGTTTGTGGCGCCGCAGCGTTAATGTACCGACTGCTGAACACTTTGGTACACTTGTGTGTATGCTATCACAGAGCTTTCATAACACAGTGGCAATAAATTAGCGCTAATTAGTGAACGTTTACAACACTGGTGTGTAAGAAATGCTTTTAGAATGGACTTTAAATAAAGAAAATGAAGTGCTGCAGTTAAGTCGGCGCTAAGACGAGTCTCAGGAAGAGGCAGAGTGTAAATTTTGTACCAAAAAGTTTTTAAAATTTTCCAATGTGCAGCAGAGAAAAAAAAAAATCACGCTTTCATCCAAAAGAATTTGCAAGACATCAGCAGAAGTTCAGCTCGTGGATAAAAATGGGGACGTGTAAAATAGCTTAAAGTGTTTTCTAGTTATTAAAACGTTAATGAGATTTAATTTTAAAGTAAATAACTAACATTCCTGCTCATGTTATTTATAGTCTTTAGCATGTTGGGTCCCATTAACATTTCAGTGATATATTTATAGAATAAATTTTGGATTTGAAGGAAAATAAGAGCTAAATCTGTTTCTCCTGCTATTGCTTTATACACCATGTTTATCAGTGAGGAAAAAACTGAAATCAGGGAATAAAAAATATGTTGAATTTTAAAAGGATTAAAGAGCTGAACAGAGCCACGGCTTCTCACTGATGTCATAGGGAAAGTAATTCCACAACTCGGCACAAGCTGCTGCTCTCACGTCACAGTCACGCTGCCTCAGAGGAACTACGGCAAGACAGACAGACTTCCATGTACTGATGTATTACTGACGTTTTATACCTGTGAACGTTTGTATGACGCTTCACATTGCTGCAAAAAATATAATGACTATCGTAGCTGTAGGATGTCAGAGTTGCACAAAAATATTGATACAGATGATAGCTGTATTAGTCACTGCTGCTAGCTGGAAGTTTAATAACAGAAAAATGTCTCCACTCGGATAAAGAATCAGCATGATTAACATTCTGATTTATATCATTCCTGCTTTATTACAGACGTCATACATTACTCACAGCTCTATACTCACTGCTCTATACTCACAGCTCTATACTCACAGCTCTATACTCACACCGCTATACTCACACAGCTCTATACTCACTGCTCTATACTCACAGCTCTATACTCACAGCTCTATACTCACTGCTCTATACTCACTGCTCTATACTCACACCGCTATACTCACACAGCTCTATACTCACTGCTCTATACTCACAGCTCTATACTCACAGCTCTATACTCACTGCTCTATACTCACTGCTCTATACTCACTGCTCTATACTCACAGCTCTATACTCACTGCTCTATACTCACAGCTCTATACTCACAGCTCTATACTCACTGCTCTATACTCACAGCTCTATACTCACAGCTCTATACTCACACCGCTATACTCACACCGCTATACTCACACAGCTCTATACTCACTGCTCTATACTCACTGCTCTATACTCACTGCTCTATACTCACTGCTCTATACTCACAGCTCTATACTCACAGCTCTATACTCACAGCTCTATACTCACAGCTCTATACTCACACCGCTATACTCACACAGCTCTATACTCACAGCTCTATACTCACACCGCTATACTCACACAGCTCTATACTCACTGCTCTATACTCACTGCTCTATACTCACAGCTCTATACTCACAGCTCTATACTCACTGCTCTATACTCACTGCTCTATACTCACAGCTCTATACTCACAGCTCTATACTCACAGCTCTATACTCACTGCTCTATACTCACTGCTCTATACTCACTGCTCTATACTCACTGCTCTATACTCACAGCTCTATACTCACAGCTCTATACTCACACAGCTCTATACTCACTGCTCTATACTCACAGCTCTATACTCACACAGCTCTATACTCACACAGCTCTATACTCACTGCTCTATACTCACAGCTCTATACTCACAGCTCTATACTCACACAGCTCTATACTCACTGCTCTATACTCACAGCTCTATACTCACAGCTCTATACTCACACAGCTCTATACTCACAGCTCTATACTCACAGCTCTATACTCACAGCTCTATACTCACAGCTCTATACTCACAGTTCTATACTCACAGCTCTATACTCACATCGCTATACGCACAGCTCTATACTCACTGCTGTATACTCACCGCTCTATACTCACCGCTCTATACACACACCGCTATACTCACACTATATGCACAGCTCTATACTCATAGCTCTATACTCACCGCTCTATACTCACAGCTCTATACTCACCGCTCTATACTCACTGCTCTATACTCACAGCTCTGTACTCACCGCTCTATACTCACTGCTCTATACTCACAGCTCTATACTCACTGCTCTATACTCACTGCTCTATACTCACTGCTCTATACTCACTGCTCTATACTCACTGCTCTATACTCACTGCTCTATACTCACTGCTCTATACTCACTGCTCTATACTCACTGCTCTATACTCACTGCTCTATACTCACTGCTCTATACTCACCGCTCTATACTCACCGCTCTATACTCACCGCTCTATACTCACTGCTCTATACTCACTGCTCTATACTCACTGCTCTATACTCACTGCTCTATACTCACAGCTCTATACTCACTGCTCTATACTCACACCATACCCACTATACTCACACTGACAAACTTTGTACCCATACTAATATACACAAATCACTGTACTCACACCACTATACTCAGAAAACTATACTCACACCAGTATACTAAAACTGGTATACTCAAACCAGGGTACTAACACATTACACTTTCATAAATAATTTAACACCTAATGAAGTTTAAAAAGGCTGAAACAGGGAAATGTGCTGCTCTATACTCTATACTCACACCACTCTATACTCACACCACTCTATACTCACACCACTCTATACTCACAACTCTATACTTGCACTGCTATACTCACAGCTCTATACTCACAGCTCTATACTCACACAGCTCTATACTCACAGCTCTATACTCACACAGCTCTATACTCACAGCTTTTTACTCATATCTCTAAACTCACACAGCTCTATACTCACACCGCTCTATACTCACACAGCTCTATACTCACACAGCTCTATACTCACAGCTCTATACTCACAGCTCAATATTCGCACCGCTCTATATTCCCAGCTCTATACTCACAGCTCTATATTCACAGCTCTATACTCACAGCTCTATACTGTACTCACAGCTGTATATTCACATCTCTATACTCACACCGGTATACTCACAGTTCTATACTCACAGCTCTATACACACACCGCTGTGTGGTGTGAAGGTTGTGTACTTGTAAAATAAGGACACTGTGTTTCTGCAACAGAGCGACCCACTGTCCTCCTGGAACATCCAAAAAATTCAAACCACAGTATACACACATGAGGACCTCAGAGGGAGAGAGAGAGAGAGGGAGAGAGAGAGAGAGAGAGAGAGAGAGAGAGAGAGAGAGAGAGAGAGAGAATATAGACAGACAGTAAAACCATCCAAATGTCTGAAGCA
>NC_062543.1:757019-779519 GCF_022655615.1 Tachysurus fulvidraco | reverse complement strand
ACCATCCATCAGACGTAGTGTTAAAGTGAGCAGTGATGAAGTGACAATTAAAATGCGAAGACTCAGTGTTTCACTTGGTGGTGAAGCTCTAGGCGAAAAGAAAAAAAGCAAAAAGAAACAGAAACCTGAAATGAACAGATTAGAAAGAGTGAAAAGTTTTTCTCAGTAATATTATTGTTTACACTGAATTAATAACCATGTGATTGCATTTGATTACTATATATATTAACATTCACCCTGATACGATCATAATAAATACACGTATTATTTCTTGTATAGATATATGGACGTCACTTCGGTGTGTAGCATGTAAACAGCTCCTGTATGTAGGTTTCATACCCAGATGTCAGGGTGGACAAATTCTCTGTCTAGTCAATAAAGGAGTCTCGGACATTTTGTTTTATTTACAGCATAAAACCGCTCCTGTACTTTTAAATAAAAAAGAAAGAGAAAAAGTGTTGAGGAAGAAACAGAGTTTTATTAACTCTCATACACACAACACACACCTGCTGTTTTCACAGCGTTAATATTAGCATTAGCTGCAGTAGGGTGGCTTTTACACGCCTCAGGTGAACACTATGTGTTGTTTTAGGGTTCAAGCAGTTTGTATCAAAACCAGAAATAAAGTACTTATTGATTTATAAGGTTGAAACCAAGTGTTTTAACTTTAGCTTCGTCTCTCACTGCTGAGGTAAAGGTGTTCAGTGCGTTTGTCTCACACACACACACACACACACACACACACACACACACACACACACACACACAATTTTACAGCTAAGAGACGCCAAGATAAATAAAAGAACATCAATAATCTGTAATAAAAACTCAGGTCAACGGTTCATTTATATTTTTATGTTTATACTCCAGGTTGCAGTTATAAATGCATTAACTCTCTGGCGCTAGAGGGCGCTGAAGCACAACAGCCGCGACGCTACTGATGAAGAGGCGCCACCTGCTGGACACATGCTGTATTAACTATTATTACCACCACTACTACTAACAATAATAATGCTTCCTGTTGCAACAATATCCCAATAATAACAATGATTACAACATTTATTCGTTATAGATGATTTATTTTATTCCAATTACACTCAAATTTTCAATGAGAATAAAAAAAAAATCACACATATAGAACACACACACACACACACACACACTAGTGCATGCTACATGGTCTGTAAAAGCCATTTAACTAGTTCTCCATACCTTTAGACTCACATTTGAAAGAAAACATTTTGATTGGTCTGAAATGTATTTAATCTAAACTATTCTACGTTTAATCGTAAACCCTCGCTGTCCATCCCCCCCCCCCCCCCTGCACTGACCCTTTAACACACAGTGGAATTGGACATGCGAAGCTTTTTTGCGTGTAGTTTTTAAGAACATGTTCATCATCCTTCATGCAATTCTGTAGTGTAAAGATCTCTAAATTGAAATGCACCCAAACCGTCAGTCCTGACTTTTACATTCTCAGAGAGAGAGAGCGCGAGAGAGAGAGAGAGAGAGAGAGAGAGAGCGTAGCGTCTTGTCTTGTCCATGTTAATGACACTTATAATCATTACCATAGTTTCAAGCAGCGAGCAGTTGTGGTCTAAGAACTTCTTCATAAAGAAGCGCTCAGATCAGTAAGTTCTAGTCAAGTAACAAAAAGAAACCACAAATGATCGGATCACTCAAGTTCCATTAAAACCGAGTCTCCTGAGTGGCTCTGCGGCTCGAGGCAGAGACTAAGCAGAGGAACCGGGACTCTCTGTGATGTGACGTCGCTCTCGGTGTGTGTTTGTAGTGTTGTTGTCCAGTGCAGGCCGCCCTCAGTGCGAGTTTGGCTGGGTCCCGATGTCCACCGTGACATTAATGTATAGCACAGGTCGCTCCACTGACAGAGTTTTATACCTACATGAGTTCAGACCGTCCTTCCTCCACATCTTAGGTGTCTGACCCAGTAAACGCATCCTGCAGGAAACGGAGGTCAGTCACAGGCGACTTCTCAAACCTCAAAAAAATGTGCGTATTATTTTTGTATGGATATTTCTGGCTATAACGTGAACGGGTTGGTATTAATGCCGTCGTTCTTAAATTACTACCGTAGCTTATCGTCTCTATGGCAACAACTCATCTACAGACACGTGCTTTTAACCAGGAGAATGAAATCCATTAAAAAGGCAAATTAATATCGGTTCTAATAAATAACACATTATAAGATTATAAAGGAGTGAAATTAAGAACTAAAGGACTTTAGGTGCATCGTGTGTAACCGAACGTAAACGTTATGAGGAGCTCAGCTTCGTGTACAGTACGAGAGTGTGATGTGTTCATAATGCGCTCGGTTACAGTCGGAATTCTGCTACAAAGCAACGTTAAATATTTGCACTGTGCAAAAGTTTAAGCACCTTAAGCACACACTGGTGGTGGTGTTCACGTGAACCTTTAGGGAAAGCGTGACTCGTTTGCTACGTGATGTAGAAAAAGAAGAAAAGATCCTCACCGGTCCTTATTGACCTCGTTGCCGTGGTCTCTGTTGTGAAACACCATGGTGTAGCGAGCGACCTCTGCGGGTGGACGCACAATTTTCATCCCCAGCAGCCGCACCCTAAATAAACAACAACCAGCGGGCTGTGGTGAAAGTCTCGTAGTCAATCCCACAATGCAAATGCTTACAGTTATTCTCCTTAGAGGACAAAAGGCCAAAGCAGTGGAGTATAACGTGAACAGGACACGGTGTCAGACGCAGGGTTTTAGTGTTCATGTGGGATATAAACAGACAGACGCAGGGTTTTAGTGTTCATGTGGGATATAAACAGATGGGTTTTCATTTCCTGTACTGGAGGATTTTTAGTTTTTATTTAACTTACTTACGGTAAAGCAGTTAGCATTCGGTAAGATTTTTAATCATTCGTGCGGTTCAGATGAATACATTTCAGATTGTCTGCCTACAGGCAGAAAAAACATCTGATTTCTTTTCACACTGTGAATATTTCCTTCCTGAACTGTTTTTCTTTCCATTCTTCCTCACATCCTGAACATCTGCACACCATTTCAGTGAGATGATGATGATGATGTTGCTAGCATTAGCACATCAGTCCTGGGATTTTAGCCTATTATGACGTTACAAACAATAACCACATCACACCACGGCGCTGACTGAACTCTACCTTCTGATTGGTCAGACGCTGTTGATTAATTCTCTCTAACAGCAGCTCTGATGGTAGTGAGGATGCGACTTCAGTGGTGCGTCGGATCGGACGCTGAATGAGTTTCGGTATTTGTGTGTAATTACCATTTACTCATTACTTGACATATTGTTTAAAAAAAAACCTGACTATTTCGTGGTGTGTGTGTGTGTGTGTGTGTGTGTGTGTGTGTGTGTGTGTGTTACCTTAACCGGAGGTCATCGTCTTCCCCTCCCCAGCCCCAGTAGGTGTTTGGAAATCCATTTACTTTGGCAAACTGCTCCTTACTCATCGCTGTGACACCTCCAAAATAATCATTGTATCTCAATCTGACTGACACACACACACACACACACACACACACACACACACACACACAGTCTGTAGTGATCTGGTGCTGATTTATATCCTGTATCGTCCTAAATCCAGCCTTTAATAGATTTTACTGCAACACAGTGCATCAAAGGATTAACAATAAGATGGTAATAATTCATTTACACTCGTACGACTGAGTATTTACACAATCTGTATACAGGAGGGGTCTCTGACGTACCTGTAGCCGGTGGAGTTGCGGCCCACCACTAAGTGTTTCGGATGTTCTGCACACATGTAGAGGTTGTGATCGTTTTCTGGGACGAGATCTACATCATGAAAGATGAAACAATCCCAGTTGAAGTTTTTAAGAGCCTCCAGGTAACCGATGTTCAACAACTTTGCCCTGTTGAATGTAGCCTCACCAGCCTGGAAGAGGGACACACACACACGCGCGCGGGGACACACACACACGCGCGCGAGGACACACACACACACGCGCGGGGACACACACACACACACGCGCGCGGGGACACACACACACACACGCGCGCGGGGACACACACACACACGCGCGCGGGGACACACACACACACGCGCGCGGGGACACACACACACACGCGCGCGGGGACACACACACACACGCGCGCGGGGACACACACACACACGCGCGCGGGGACACACACACACGCGCGCGGGGACACACACACGCGCGGGGACACACACACACGCGCGCGGGGACACACACACACACGCGCGGGGACACACACACACACGCGCGGGGACACACACACGCGCGCGGGGACACACACACACGCGCGCGTGGACACACACACGCGCGCGGGGACACACACACGCGCGCGGGGACACACACACGCGCGGGGGGGACACACACACGCGCGGGGACACACACACACGCGCGGGGGGGACACACACACACGCGCGGGGGGGACACACACACGCGCGCGGGGACACACACACACGCGCGCGGGGACACACACACACACGCGCGGGGACACACACACGCGCGCGCGGGGACACACACACGCGCGCGCGGGGACACACACACACACGCGCGCGGGGACACACACACACGCGCGCGGGGACACACACACACGCGCGCGGGGACACACACACACACGCGCGGGGACACACACACACACGCGCGGGGACACACACACACACACGCGGGGACACACACACACACACGCGGGGACACACACACACACACGCGGGGACACACACACACGCGCGGGGACACACACACACACGCGCGGGGACACACACACACACGCGCGGGGACACACACACACACGCGCGGGGACACACACACACACGCGCGGGGACACACACACACACACGCGGGGACACACACACACACACGCGGGGACACACACACACACACGCGGGGACACACACACACACACGCGGGGACACTAATATTATATAGTAATATTCGTGATTTTACTGGGGGGTAAATCTGAAAAGTAGACAATATTTCTATTGTGTTTGTGGTGTGTGTGTGTGTTTGTGGTGTGTGTGTGTGTTTGTGGTGTGTGTGTGTGTGTTTTTGGTGTGTGTGTGTTTACCTGGTGGATGACGTAGATGGCATAGTGAAGCTGCTGCCGCTGCAGGAAGGGGTGGAGGTGGTGCAGTAGGTAAAGCAGGTGTTTCTCTCGGTTTCGATGAGGGATGAGAACAGCGACGCTCTGCCTCGCTTTACACTCCTCTGGTTCGTACTGACCCTCCAAGACACCCCTATTCTCCTCCTCCACCTGCTCCAGAGTCAGAGACGCTTTGAACTCCAAGCGATCAGCTCCATCTGTGGCGTCAACACAGACCTCTTTTCACTCCCGTTCCCGTTCCGTCTATATGATGCTGTTTATTCGTGCGTGTGTGCGTGCAACATCCTTCCATTACTACCTCAGTATCTATCAGTCCATCATTTGCTCCTTATTCTTTCTTTCCTTGTCCATCTACCCCGTCTCCTTAGCGTTGTCTGTCCATCTCACTCTCCATCCACACAAACATGGACACACCCACACACAGACACACCCACACACAGACACACCCACACACAGACACACCCACACACGGACGGACACGCAGACACGGACGGACACGCAGACACGGACGCACCCACACACACACACAGACACACCCACCCACACACACACAGACACACCCACCCACACACACACAGACACACCCACACACACACACAGACACACACACACACGGACACACCCACACACGGACGGACACGCAGACACGGACGGACACGCAAACACGGACGCACCCACACACACACACAGACACACCCACCCACACACACACAGACACACCCACACACACACACACAGACACACCCACACACACACAGACACACCCACACACACGGACACAGAGACACACCCACACACACGGACACACACACGGACACACACACGGACACACACACGGACACACACACGGACACACACACGGACACACACACGGACACACACACGGACACACACACGGACACACACACGGACACACACACGGACACACACACAGACACACACACAGACACACACACGGACACACACACGGACACACACGGACACGGACACACACACACACGGACACACACACACACGGACACCCCCCCCACCCAGAGCCGCGCGCACACCCTGGAGTGTGTACTCGGTAAGTGAGGAGCCTCACACACTGGAGTGTGATGTCTAAACACTTTGACCAGCTCAGGAGACGTGAGATTCAGCACAGAGATGAAAAATACTACAGTTTTATTTTCGCATGTAAACTTTTTTCTTTTTAATCTTTTGAAATAATTCCTGACTGCAATATTATGGGTGTTGAAATAACATGTGAATAATCATTGACCAAATAAACTGAGCTGTACTGTTCAGGTCTCGGATAATAACGTTATTTTACAATAAAACTCACGGAGCAGTGGTGATTTCTCAGGACAGGGATCCTTCGGCACTCTCTCCCCCCCCTCCTCCTGCTGCTCCACATCCCTCACCGTCTCCATCTGCAGCTCCTTCTTTATCTCCTGAACCTCAGATGATGGTGGCAACTGCATACGCATCTTCCCCCGGCTCTCAGACAGGGATGTGATCCACATGATCACGCCAGCACAGATCACCAGCAGGATCAGATAGTTGGTCTTCCACGTGAGCTTGGACACGACGGGACACGCAGTCATGGCTTCGTCTCAGATGGAGAAACAACACGCTGAACACGTAAACGAGGCCAGTGGAGGAACATCTGTCTCGCTTTGTGCCACAAAACACAGGAAACAGTTTGAGACGTCAGGAGGTCGTGGATCCCTCGGATTGTGTTCACGTGTCCAAATGTTTTTACTGTAATATGAACTCTTTATTTACTAAAGATCCAGCTGAAAGGAACAGGACACAGATCCAGACATTGAATGGTGTAAATCTGAGGGCATACCACAGAGGTGTATGTTGTGCCCCTGCTTATTGTTCTCATGTCTTTATTGTCTGTCACACAAAACCTACTTCCTGAACAGAACTTTCTCTGGACTTCTGTTTAAACACTTTACTCTACATTAACGACTCCATTTATTTAATAACAGACAAAAACAAACATTAATGATTAAGTCCCAGATTAAAACAACAGAGTAAACTAATATATAAACATTTAGCACTGCATTAAACACATCTAGCTAGGAAGTGACGTTATACACACACAGCTAGCTACACAAACCGGTCGTTAATCAGATAACTCGATAATTTAGCACATAAAAGTCAAATCTAAAGAATTGTCTATAAACAATATTTGTTTCTCAAAACGTTACCTGAGGCGACTGATGAACGCAACTGATCTCCGACCGGTGATACAGCTCTGACTTGTATACCGAGTAATACTGCTTCCTGAGCCAGGATTGGCTGATACCCACGAGCGGATTGTGCTCATTGGATAAACAGACGTCCGTCAAACACATTCGTATTGGTCAACATTGTCGCTACTTGATCCGTACAGCAACACGATCGGTTCCGCGCATGTGCGAAATGACGTCACCAGCAGTTTGATCGCTGACCACAGTTTCGGATACGTGCACAGTAACGGTGACGTAAACAGGAAATCGAACGAGACCGTAACGTGTAACGTTTTAGTGCAGCAACCGGCAAATTACCGGGACATTACACTTCTGTAGGCTAAAATCTCTCTGTCTCTCTCTCTGTCTCTCACTCACTCTCTCTCTCTGCCTCTCTCTCTCTCTCTCTCTCTCTCTGCCTCTCTCTCTCTCTGCCTCTCTCTCTCTCTCTCTCTCATTTTCTACCGCTTAATCCGAACTACCTCGGGTCACGGGGAGCCTGTGTCTATCTCAGGAGTCATCGGGCATCGAGGCAGGATACACCCTGGACGGAGTGCCAACCCATCACAGGGCGCACGCACACACACACACACACACACACACACACACACACACACACACACACACACACACACACACACACACACACACACACACACACACACACACACACACACACACACACACACACACACACACTCTCATTCACTCACACAATAGGCTACAATCTATTTAAACAAATATGATCACGATTATAAAGGCCTCCTCCATGACATGTCCAAGACGCGTTTACAAGGAGCAAAATACACAACACAGTGAGCCCAAACCTCATGATGTTCAACAGTATTTATCTTTTAGGGTTGGCTCAGGTATGAAAAAGTAAAGCTACACCCAAAATACATATTGACACTCGTGTGTGGGTGTGTATGTCTGTGTGGTGTGTGTGTGTGTGTGTGTGTTCTCTCACTACAATTAAAATAAAAATGTCACGTGATTTTATATATATATACATATACATGTATATGTATATATATATATATATATGTACAATTTAAATAAAAATGTCACGTGATTGGTTTTATATATACTGTGTATACGTATATATAAAACCAATCACGTGACATTTTTATTTTAATTGTACATATTGAGACACATTAAAAAGCCAATTTTTAAATCAGTCATTATCAAAGTATAACCACAAAATAAGGGAATATAATGTATTACAGTAACTACAGGCTTTATAGAAATTGTTACACACACATTTAAACGCTTTTTCTTTTGTCTGTTACACCACAACAATGCAGTTAATAGTATTAAATGCAGATCCGAAACAAAACTATAAGCATTTGCATTGACTGTGAGTGAACAAGTCCAGGATCACGCCACATTCCATTTTAAGCTTCATGCAAATCATAATTTTCCAAATGTCACTTCTAAAGAACACGTAATAAACCTCCACCCAAATAGTATCTGTTCAGTATGCAGATAGTGTGCCAATACTTTATGCCATCCAACATGAGATAGTTGCTAACTGTACACTGTATATAATGTGATCTGCAGTGTAAATCAACTTGATAAAACAGCTACTGGTTGTAGTTAGTTCATGATGATGATGATTCATGATTTAAGTTTAGTTTTTTCTTGCCTCCTCGAAAGTGAGCGACAGATTCATTGTCCCGCTCTCGAAGCTCACCCTGGGCCTCTGGCTCCGCCTCTGCCCGGTGGGTGTGGCTGCTTCATTCTCATTCGTCTTCATGCAGAAGGACGAGGACGGTGAGGAAGCAGAGGACCCGCCCACGCTGTTGGACCTCTTCCTGAAGGCGGAGCTTTGCCTCAGCGTGGCTTTGGCGGCCGCTTTGAAGGCGTGAGCCGCCGTGCTGGATCGAACTTCCTCAATGGTGTTTCTGGAAGGCTTGAACAAGATGATGTAGACCTTATTGAAGAAAATGCATGCGAGCAAGCTGAAGCTGGATGCGAGGATGGCGATGACTTCCACAGCAGAGACGAACTTCCCGTAAGTGCTGAAGTAGGTGGGGACGAAGGAGATCCAGACGATAAAGAAGATGAGCATGCTAAAGGTGATGAACTTGGCCTCCGTGAAGTTCTCTGGCAGCTTCCGAGACTTGAAGGCAAAGAAGAAGCAGACTGCTGCCAGGAGGCAGGTATAGCCGAACAGGAAGCCGAGAGCCATCATGGAGCCTTCATTGCAGGTTATAAAGATGATCTCATCGATGTCATAGTTTCTGAAACTCGCCGGCGGAGCGTTGTACAGCCACACCACGCAGATCATCACCTGCACAAAGGTGAACAGAAAGACCAAAAGAAACTGCAGGTTCAGACCCCACCATTTTCGATGGAGGCTGGTGGGAATCTTGGCTTCGAACACCAGAAGAACCCGGTTGGTCTTCACCAGGATGCAGGAAATGCACAAGACAAAGCTGATTCCGAACGCAGGCTGACGCAGACGACACGTCCAGTCCTGAGGTTCACCGATGAACACGAGCGAACTGGAGAAACAGCAGATCAATGAGAAAAGCAGCAGGTAGGACAGCTCTCTGTTGGAAGCCTTGACTATGGGTGTGTTCCGAAATCGCACAAACACGCCTATCACGAAGGACGTCAGGAGAACGCCAAGTACGGCGAGCAGGGACAGAGCGATCCCAAAAGGTTCCGACCATGCCAGAAACTCGATCTCCTTTAGGAAACAGGAAGTGTGGTTCCCGTTGGACCAAGAATTGCTGGGACATTTGGTACAAACACTGGCATCTGAACGGGAAATAAAAATAAAAATAAGCCATAAAACATAATAAAACTATCACAATTCATATCAGTTATTATTCAGATACATACTTAATTTAATAAATAATACATTAAATACATTATAGTAAAAAGCTTTTATAGCATTATTATAGCATAACATTCACCGGTCACATTATTAGGAAATTATTCATGTAGTTATCTTATCAGCCAATCACGTGGCAGGAGCACGATGTATAATATCATGCAGATACACATCAAGAGCTTCACTTACTGTTTACATCAAAACTGTAGGTGTTCCTAATAAAGTGGACAGTGAGTGTATAATATAATATACTCATGTTATCTCTCTCT
Organism: Tachysurus fulvidraco; assembly: GCF_022655615.1. Lineage (NCBI taxonomy): Eukaryota > Metazoa > Chordata > Actinopteri > Siluriformes > Bagridae > Tachysurus > Tachysurus fulvidraco. The sequence goes on along the minus strand of NC_062543.1, from coordinate 769,073 downwards.
CCCACACACACACACACACACAACATATTATAATTGTAGTCATTTCTATAAAAATGTTCTAAATGTTTATTTAAATATATAATACTTATATATTTTTACTAATTACACATAGATATTATGTATAGTAAATATTAGACAAGCTATAATCTCATTATAGCACTTTTAAGCACTTATGTACGTCGCTCTGGGCGTCTGTCACATGCTGTAAATGTAAATGTAAAGTTACTACAATAAAATGCTGAATAATAGACAGGTGTAGTTGGTCTGAGTAAATTGTGCACCTTTATGTTCACTATACTCTCCATCAGAGCACTCGGTACACTCGAAGCAGCAGGTGGGTTTGCCCTCGATGATGCCCTTCCTGGTGCCAGGCTCACACTCCTCACTACAGTTCGAAAACGGTACCTGAGTGAAAACGACGAAAATGAAATGTGACCAGTTACTGAACAGCTAAAGTAATCATCTGATCGCACTTTAATTTAAACTTCAATAATAACGTTTTTTAAACGTTTTTTTTTTTAATTTTTATTTTTTAATAATACTTTCTAAAACATTTTTCAATAACAAATTAGATTAATACATAAACATGTGGACTAAGAAGTCTTAAATTAAAAGATTTAAAATAAGATTTTAAATACATTACATAAAAAACATACACTATGAATGCATACAATGATTATTCATTAATTAATCATTAATTACTGAACTGTACTGAGCACAACACACACACACACACACACACACACACACTTCCAATATACATCCATCAAACTGTTTACATGCTGTTTTGCACACTTTTTTATTTTTATAGCTCTTACAGTATTTACATTTCTTTTGTGTATTGTCTTTTGTGTGTATTGTCTTGTAACGTTTTGTCTGCACTGTCTTTTGTCCTGCACTGTCTTTTGTCCTGCACTGTCTTTTGTCCTGCACTGTCTTTTGTCCTGCACTGTCTTTTGTCCTGCACTGTCTTGTCAGTCTTGTTTATCTTGTCCTGCACTGTTTACACCAGGTTGCACAGACACACTTTATGTATCTAGGACTAACTGACTAAGTCCTTATAGCTCTGTGTTTGTTTTATGTAGCTCCCTGATCCTGGAGAAACGTTGACTCATGTCACTGTGTACTGTAACAGCTAGTAATGACAATAAAAGCTTCTTGACTTCTTAATTAAAGAGTATTCTGTAATTGTTAATGCCTTTTTTAGTAGGAATCAATTAATATTTAAAAAATCTTATTGACATAAGATACAACTTTGTGTTTAGTGATGTGAGTCAAGAAGAAAAAATTTAAACAAAGGAGTTGTGATTTGGTCGTGCAGGAAATGCAATGCAATAATTTGCTGTGTATTTCAATTATATATGGGTGTATTATATGCTTAAAATATATACAGGAATTGTTCTAGTCGACTGCTTGAGGCAATTGGCTTCAGTAAAATGCCTCACCTCAGTCAAATATCCATTCCACAGTATTTTTGTTTTGTCTATGGAGAGTTTGGCTCCCTTCTTGCCGCTGACGCTGTAGTAGCCGACCTCCCTGAACACCACTGAGCCGTCTGCAGGTGAACGGTGCCAGTTCATGATAGTGTAGTTGGCAGCAAGTTCGCTGCTCTCGTCAAAGCGAACTCTCTCGCCCAGACTGTTCTGGAACTTCAGATGCCTCAACTGCTTTAATACCTGAAAAGTAAAAATAAATACTGCTTTATCCCACGATCACAGTAGTGTGGCATTGCAATGTATTTAACCATACATGCGTTTTACTTCATTCACTTCAAGTATTCATTTGGAATCTCGATAAATTACACAATTAAATAGATAAATAACGTAAGTACATTTTTCTGAATGTCCATCATGATGATGAGGATCAAATCTCACTTCATACCACAGAATCATTAAAGTCAAGCACTTTAACCTTGTTCAAAAACACATCGACACCTTGTTACAGCCCAGAATTTACAGTCTACTTCCTGCTCACTTACCTGCCACGCCTCCACTTTTCGAATATCAGCACAGGATCCATTAGCGAAGAGTCCTGTCCCAGGCATACAAGTGAGAATGTCCTGCAGCGCTTCGGCTATGGCGTAAACCGCTACGTAGACGTTATAGGAGATTCTCAGGTGGGTGTAGTCCAGGTACGGTGTCTCAACACTCGTGATGTCCTCCTCGCCCGAGCAAAGCGGCCTGAAGCCTGCGCTGCCATTCTCGCTGTCCTCCTTTCTCACGCTGTCCACCAAGTAACAGTTGAAGGTCTCTTCCCAAAACTCTCGCACAAACTCATTATGTAGGGATTTTTTCGGATGTACCTGCTGCAGGAATTTCTTGAATCCGGGGATCTGTCCTGCTTGCAGCGCGAAGCCGATCGTCCCACCCATGACATCCAGGTACTCTGGTTTGGCCACGAGGCTCGACAGAGCCCACGCTTCGCTCGCTAACCACACACGGTCTGTGATGTTACGCCTCACCATCTCCTTAACCAGAGGCTCAACATCAGGCCCGCTAGCAAACACGACGATAACTTTAGCAGTGGAGTTCTGGATCTGGTCCGCAATGCGGATAATCTCGGCTTCTTCCAGGTACTGAGAGATCAGCACATTGAGGTCGATGCAGATGTCCCTCTCAAACATCTCGTTCTCGAATTTCTCTATACCAGGACGGCCGTATTCGTCGTCCGATGCGATGGCGATGACCCAATTCCACTGAAAGTGATCGATGATGGCTGCCATGGCGATGGCCTGGTACTCGTCAGTCGGAATAGTCCTCATGAAAGACTTGTATTGGTTCTTATTGCTCAGAAGGCGACTTGAAGAAGCATAGCTGATCTGATGGCGCAAAACCAAAAGCTCAAAAAATGTAACACATTTTCTTAATAAAATAAAACTCTACAGAAATTCCCTGCTCACCTGTGGGATGTAGAAGAGACCGACAAGATCAGCCACAGCTGTAGACACCGCCGATCCGGACGCCCCGACCACGGCGATGGTTGACGGGATGTTCCCAGTGCAGTTACAAAACCCATCCAAGTTCAACGAGTCAATCTTATTCTGAGCCACAAAGCTCAGTGAGGCCTCCAGGGCTTTGGAGACAGTGTTACAGGTATCGAATATACTGTACCCCAGAGTGATGTTGGGTAAAAGTGTAGAACTGTTGTTGATTTCCTCAATGGCAAAAATCATGGCCTGGAGCCAACGAAATCCACGGAAGTTATACCTGAGAAATCAGACAGCACAGAGGAAAGAAAACATTTCTGAAACCCTCTTATTTACAGGACAGAATTTATTTAGGATCTAATCACAGACATGAAGCTTTTAATTTTTTCAAATGAATTTATCCATTATTAGATTACATCTCAGAGATCTCCAAGTCTGAACACATCTCTGTATCCATGTTTATACCACGAAGCTGGAAAGTTCAGTTTATTTTCTGTATTTATTCCCCACGTACCTCACACATTCGGTGGATTCTGGTTTAGCAGCCAAGTCCTGGTCATTGGAAGCTACTCTGAAGTGTATCGGGAACAAACCCCCCAGCAGAATGTCCCCGGTCTTCTGAGCTCTCTGACGAGGACCGTACGATAAAACTCCACAGCACCAAGCCAACAGCACCAAGTGGACTCCTAAATACAACCTCATCGTCTCAGTGTTTTGAAGGTTTCTAGGCCATAGAAGGAAGGGGTCCACAGTTCAATTCCCAGGACTCTCTGGAAACCAAGTTTTTATTCAAAGTTTTCTGGTAAATAAACAGAAAGGTTTTTCTCTCAGTAGAAATTCAGGAAACCTAAGAACCTAGACATTATCTAATAAGGTACAAGATGTGATGTTTGTTGTGTTTTTTTTCTTTCACCAGGGGTCTATCTGAGGAGCGATGGATCTCTTTGTCCTGTCTTCAGTCAGTCTCATCTTCATCTCTGATGTAGTGTGTGTTCTGTGTGATGCTTTAAATACAGAACGTTCCATGAAGTAATAAGACGCAGGAATTTCAGAACAGTGAGGGTTAATCTAAAGCGGTGTATTCCTAAAAAACACAGAAAAAAAAATGGATGTGATAATTATACGTTTGATCTTCAGAGCATTTAGCTTTTACATTAACACAATCCTTCAGGCTTTAAACATTTAGTGTTGATGATGCTGATGATAATGATGGTGGTCTAGGCCTGAATAATACACACCCTTAATTTAATGTCCTAACATTTTCACACAAAAAAACAAACATCATCATCTACACCGCAGAGATTAAAGAATGAAATGAAAAAAGATAAAGCACATTAATTAACCAATGCAGAACATCTAATGATTTAATGAAGGTTAACAAACAGTGAAAAGAAATCATGGAATGCTTTTTACATGATAGCAACTTGGACACATTCACAACATACATAACCTTGTAAGTCTTCTTTATAGTCTGGAACATGATTGGAAATTAATTCTATTTATCATTGTACAAACAATATATATATAAAGTAGAACCTTGAGGGACAAGACTGTGTAATGTTTTATCTTTAGTCTGTTGAGTGGATAAGTTTTGTTATTCACTTGTTTCCATGTTTAAGTACTGTACGTCCACTGAAATATTATGATCAACAGTGAAAAATGATGCACTACAAGTGAGACGAGATTTTACCTCAGGAAACATCAGATACTACAACATTGTAGGTCTGAAACTCAATCTGAGGCGAGACTTTACCTCAGAAAACATCAGATACTACAGTACCGTAGGTCTGACACTCAATCTGAAGCGAGACCTTACCTCAGGAAACATCAGATACTACAGTAGGTCTGAGACTCAATCTGAGGCGAGACTTTACCTCAGGAAACATCAGACACTACAGTAGGTCTGACACTCAATCTGAGGCGAGACTTTACCTCAGGAAACATCAGATACTACGGTAGGTCTGACACTCAATCTGAGGCGAGACTTTACCTCAGGAAACATCAGATACTACGGTAGGTCTGACACTTGATATATCAATAACAAATAAAAGAACACAAATCCTGGATAGATCGTGGTATTAATAATTAAAACTTTAAGGGAAATAATCAGAGGTGAGGATTTGTTGATGCTGTTGAACACTGTGACACTGAAAAAAATCTGACATTTTTCAACAAAACCCACAAAAAATGAAGAAAAAACGTGTGTTAAAAAGTGGTTTGTTCCACATCACTGACCTCCTGACTGCGAGTGCTGAGTACGACGCCGTGGGTCACAGCAGCCTTCCTTCATCTAACTGCACCGCAATAACACTCCAACATCACGCTAATTAACCCTGGAAATATGCAGCAGCAGGGTCGAGCGATTCCACTGCAAAGCCCCGGTCAATTCCCTGGAAAAAGATGGAGCGCTGATTATACAACGGGGAAAAGTTTCCCTGCTTCTGAATTAAAAATCATACAAATAAATGCATGATTGTCCCAATACTTCAGCACAGTGCCATCAACACCACACTAAACAAAGGTTCATCTTTAAAATAACTTCTGTAGGTTTGTCCTTATCTATAAAAAAAAGCTTAGAAAATGTTGAGTTCTTTTAAAAAGCAACTTTAAGATCTAATCTATAGGTATGGCTGCACACTTTTAGTCTAAGTCTTAGTCTAAGTGGATTAAATATCTGTCTAATCCCGATTTGTAATTAGTCAAAAGTTCTAATCTGTTTCTCATAAAAGGAACAAAGTTTTTTTTAGCGACTATACAACTTACATTTATAGTTTCACATTTACGCTCAAATTCTGAGCAAAAACTACAAAGAATAAAAACTTAGAACTTCCTGATCTGTTCAAACAAAGTGGAAATTGTAGTTAGAAGGGATCGTTTAAAAACCACACGATGAACCAGAGAGAATAATCCGAAGTCTTACCTTCTCAAACATCCATCAAATATGAACAGACAAAAAGTGAACAGATCGATTCTGAGAACTTGTTAGGAAGAACAATCAGTGTGAAGAATCATCTCAGCAGCATGTTTCTCTCTGTGATCATCTCAACTCAGACACAAATTTCTATTGTGTTGTTGAATTCGTTGTGAGCGGGTTGGATGAGTGCATCTCGCTCTTTGTGTGTTAGTGGTACATTAACCAGAGCTGCTCAGGTTATTTCCTCTGCATGCTCCGGTTTCACCTCACCATGAAACTTACTCCTTACACACCTCCTAATCAGAGGACGAGCACAACTCCACCTCTGAGCCTGTAAACACGGCTCAACCTCTGGGTTCAAAACAATTAAAACACATATATTTTTAAAAAAAAAGTCTTCGAAAGAAATAATGTAAGGATGACCCATGAATATGCATGATATGTTAATAAGGAGTCTACCATGTTCTTCTTAAACCCCAACCCTGGGTTCTTGCTTGCTAAAGGAGTGCAACATAAAACTACTGAGGATTCCACTCTAAAGAGAACCCACGTTTAACAGTGTAGTACAATCTCTAATTTTTTCCATGGTTAGTGTATTCTAAGCTCAGTCATGCTGGATTATCACCTACTTGTGTAATTAAGAGCTTACTTTTAAACAATTGCTTAAAGTTCTCTACTTGCAAGAACATCAGATTTAAGAATCCCGTTTGTCTCAGTCCGTGTGAATAGATGACCACGAGTACATCAAGAGCAACTTTTATTGTGGGAACAAAGAGAAAAAAAATGGTAACAAAAGTCAAATAGAAATGATGACATGCTCAAAAATACAGAACAAAAACTTCATAGACCAAATGCATTCAAAAGAAAATAAACTGTGAGAAAGTCAGTGCTCAGGGTGAGAACCAGACACGGCGAGGCTTCTGTTTAGACAACAAACTTGTTCTTGGTGATGGAGTTGCTCTTGGTGGCCGTGTCAGCATGGGCCTGGTATCCAATCACAAGCTTCGCTGGAAGCCCGAGACTCTCTTTATACTTCCGGCTTAAACATAAAACAAAAAGATAAACACACTACAGTAAACAATCATTTTATTCAGCCCCTGTCCAGTTGTTCCTTTATCAACTTCTGTTTTCACCTCAATGTTATTAAGAAGAAAAAAAATTAAAAAGTCTCGTCACGTTACTGAAAAAGCACACAGTAATGTGAAGAACTCGGCAGAACTTAAAGTTACAGCTTGACCTCTGATTGTTAAAGCTCTGACATTGGAGACTCCTTCCATACACATACCGAGTCCTGAGCTGTTACTATGGAAACAATAAACATATCAGATTCACTTATGGACTTTAGCAGAGTTTCAGTGACGTCACCTTTATGGCCCAACATCACCTGCACGTATCTGAGCGATGTCCTACTTTACTCTCTGTCCTGCTTGGGTTCTGTAGGACTCTGGGTATCACATACCATCAGCCTCATATACGCACCACTGATTATTCATTCACCTTTTTAAACCATTTTGGAGGTCCTGTGGCCCAGAACCTTTCCTTCATGGGTGTCTGAGGGGATTTTGCAACTACACAATAGCACATGAGGTCACATGATAAAGTCCAAGGCCAGATCACATCTCCAAGCAGCGCTGGAGTGTGTAAAGTGTCCTACACTCTCCGCTTTGATGGGTAATTAGCTTTGTTAAGGTTGCTAAGAGTACATCTGTTTTCCATGATCATTATTTACAGCAGAATGAGCGATGAACTGCACACATCTGGCTGAAGCTCAAACCTAAACCTCACAGAATCCAGAAACACGGAATAGCATAAGGAAAAAGTGTGAGATGGGTTTTCTATTTTAAAGAATGCAGCGTTAACGAGACTGCACTCTAAATCCGAAGCCAACTCACCCGATGTACGTTACAGCCTCAGCGTTCTCGGTGTTCGTGGTCCAGATGGCGATTTTGTCTCCTTTGGCACGAACGTTAATGACAGCTCCACAGACGTCTCTACTGAAGGGACCAAAACCCTCACCGATGAGACACAACAGCTGCAGGAGAAGCAGTTTAAACCAAAATATCACTACAAGTGTTGGGTATAAAGTTCAGCCTAAAAAAATTTTTTAACGCATCTTCTGTCAGGTTGCATCACTGACTTCATGCAGCTGACAGACTGTTACATTTGGATGTGCTAATAAACTCCACCAATGTGGTGTTAAACCTCAGGCAGATCATTTGCATGAACTTTACACTCTATAACAATAATATCACAGATGTTTGGCTGGCTTAGTTTTATTCATTTCATTTATGAAGTTTGAAGACAAATTTGATTTAATATAAAAATAAGCGCCATAAAAACATGTGTAGGATCCATGATCTACTTTTAGCCACTAAGCATCCATCAAAACATTTCCTAAACTTTATTTTCAAAGTCTGCATGTGTGTGTTGCATCTCAGACCGTCTCCAGCCAAAAGCGGTCGAGTTCCGAGTGTCTCTGCTGTTTAGAGAGTGTAATGAGCCATCGGCCGCCGCATTTATTGCTCCTGTCCTCCCACATGGGCTCAATTCCATCCTGCATCATAAAGGTAAAAGGCACACAGCTGCTTTATAATAAACAAGTGTCATAACATAAGAGTCAAAAACCCTCAAAGTCTAAAAAACACTCATACCATCTAAAGCAGTTTAATAACGTAAAAGTTACCAACTTCATTAACAATGCTATAAAATTTAGTTAGATTTTATGAAGTTACTGTATGCCGTTCACCTTGAACACTGCATAGTCGCATCCTGACGAGAGTTTGCTAGCCATCTGAATGTTATGGTACAACCTGCAGAAAAGAAAAACAAATGAATAAAAGGCGAGAATTCGACGCTCGCTTCATGCTGAGAATTAAAAACCTTAAGGTTTTCTTTTTACCTCCTCCATGAAGTGTAAACTGAAACCTGACACCATGTTTAATGCCAGGAACGAGTGCTCTAAACACCCGCACTGGTGCCAGACTGCTGGCATTAACGTGCCAACTCACTCCTGCCTTATGGTGCTACACCACCTCCACATGAAGGGACACGCTCTTGTTGAATGTGGAAGTTGAGCATGTGTGAGCTGAACACGTGATGAGAGAAACGATGAACGAACACTACATCTGAAGCAGCCAACGTCTTGATCTGATCTGATAGGGAGCTGGCTCAACGCCATGCTCAAGGCGTACGTGACGTCTGACGAGACTGATGAACAGATTCGTTTTAATTAATAGGTCAAACCGTAATTAATTGGTCAAACATCCATCTAAATCAAAACTGTTAGCAGTGTTAGCATTATCAATCTGTGTGTTGGGTCCAGAGCCAATAATGAACCCATACATTACGAACTGTCCATTGCATTCGACTAAGAGAACAAAAAGCTCCAAGTGAGTCAGTCAGATCCATCACTGGTTGCCAAGTCAATCATCACTAAACCTGTACAGAGCAAGCGGTTAAGCGAATAATAAACTTTAGGTTCCTTCTCAAAAGCCACAGGAAAGTGGTTTAAAGTTCAGATTTAACTATGAGGGAGATCATTTAGAAGGTCTCTGTTTCTACATAAAACACTTACAGCATTTGGCAGATGCCCCTTATCCAGAGCAACTTAAATTTCTCTCATAATACAGCTGAGCAGTTGAGGGTTAAGGGCCGACGCTTGATGGCCCTGGGGTTAGAGCTCACGTCCTTCTGATCAGTAGCCCAAACCTTAACCACCGAGATACCATTTCCCATAGACAAATGATATGTTTTACTGTTGCAGAGTCGTTTCAGTTTATATTTTACTGAGTAAATTGTGAAGGTATCTGAATGTGTTAGAATATCAACAGCGAGTGTTATTTTTAGATCCATATGCCATGTTGTCGGTGTCCAAAATTTGTTAACGCCAATTTGTTAACACTTGCATTATAAAGGTGCTTCAAATTTGGGTAACAATCAAGAGATCAGATGTAAAAGTCATGTCATTAAGTCTTGTTGCAACCAAACCTCAGACGAATTCTGCTCCAATAAGTTCATCTCAGTGTCCAAACAACACAAACCTCAGAATATCAGCATGTCTTATGAAATAGAGCAGATTCAGCAGACGAAGACGTCTCAGACGTGGAACCGTCGCAAACTCACCCCCAGAAATCCTCAACGGTATCAAACTTGGTGATGAGTCTCAAATTATCTTGCCACATTTTGCTTTTATCGTTCTTGTAGAACCATAAAGCCCACCTTGGTGAAACAAACACACAAAAACACACGTCACAACACCAGAAAAGACGTGTCCATAGATATGTTTAAATGTGCACGTAAAAGACACCAAATCTTCAGGAAATGATTGGTGTGAAAATGTCTCCAGTTTAACAAACCGGTTTTGTAACGGATGCTTTACATGCAGTTCTGTCCTCACAAGTACCACAGAAATCTTTTTTGGCTCAATCACTTTTCTGGGACGTTTGTCAATCTGTCAAAAGGGAAAAATAATTAACTCCAATTAGACTTTGTTGTTGTTGTTGTTGTTGTTTTGTCTTATTTTGCAGCCTACTGACAACAAAGAAGCCCAAACACGATAAAAACGAGCGTATTTGTGTGTCTAAAGTTAAAAGTTGATGATTAAATTGGACACGTCGAGAGTTTTTCAGTGTAAAATGACACCATTAACCCCAAACCTCACCAAATGAACAGCACAAGTCGCCATGTTGAATCACAGCGTGGCGCGCGCACCTGCAAAAGCCCGCCATTCGCCTCCAATTTAGGCGCTCGTGACGGGGCGCGTCCCAAACCGCATAAAGCGCGTTAAATAGTGCACAGACGCCACCTGTGCTGTTGTACAACTTCACACGGATTGGGACGTCGCCCACTGTGCTCGTTATAATGACACAACTGCTTAGCCGCTAGTTAGCATGCTAACAGGCTATTTACCTCAGTAGGGCTGTGAGAAAGTGTTTTAAATACATTACAGCACAATAAACAGTTATTGTAATTAATCTGTGTGTCAAGGACAATAATATTTAGCAGATTTTTCTTGTTTTTACGTTAATATGTTAGCATTTTGTTAAAGTAATTTAATTTAAAAATGTCATCACGTTTGATATAAACGTGTAAAACTAAACTAAATAGCTTATAAATACACAATTATATTATTTTATTGTTCATACGCTAAAATAAACACATTTTATTTACTATATTCGGAAGGAAAAAAACGTATTTCTAATAACCTGTAATGACCTTATCGCGTTACTTCCTCAATCCACCACCAGGTGGAGACATTTAAACATAATATATTTATTCAACTGACAAATAACATTTAAAACATTTAATGTAGAGCAACAAGTTAAAGTATATTCTCTCTCTCTCTCTCTTTCTCTCTCTCTCTCTCTCTCTCTCTCTCTCTCTCTCTATATATATATATATATATATATATATATATATATATATATATATATATATATATAATCACAAACATGGTGATTTATAGTTAAACAATGAATTGATTTTGTTTATTCAATAATATAGAACCTAAGAAGAGCATAAGATAAAAGTATAAAGTGTCTCTAATTTACTGTTTCTGGTTTCTCTTTATCTCCTCATTCGTTATCAACACAGTCAATTTTACAGCTCCATACATCCATATAATGAATAATGAGTCTTATACACGCCCCTCAACTTAACAGAACGTGTGTGTGTGTGTATGTGTGTGGTTGTGTTTATGTGTGTATCGTGTGTTTGTATATGTGTGTATATATGTGTGTACGTGTGTGTATGTGTGTGTGTGTGTGGTTGTGTATGTGTGTGAGTGTATATGTGTGTGTGTGTGTACAGTATGTGTGTGTGTATACGTGTATGTATGTTTGCCTGCGTGTGCGTGTGTGTACGTGTGTGTGGCAGTTATGCCAATTATATATGTCAATTATATATATATATATACGTATATATATATGTGTGTGTGTGTGTGTGTGTGTGTAAGTGTGTAAGTGTGTAATTTAGCTTATTACAACAAAATAATTCAGTGACTGTCTCCTGCTATATAAATGATGCTAAACAAAGCCTAAGACAAAGATTTGGCTGTAGTGCACAGAGACATGACATGGCATGACATACATGTTCACGATAAGATAATGAACTGTTCGTATAATAATCTGCTAAGTGTGTAAAATATTACAGAGTCCTACTACGTGTGTCTGCTCTGCAAAGCATCTGATTGGTCAACTGCAAAGCCCCTTGTGAC
>NC_062543.1:744519-752019 GCF_022655615.1 Tachysurus fulvidraco | reverse complement strand
CACCAGGAACAGAAACTAGCAGAACGTCTGAGAGTAAATCCAGAACTGATTATTTATGTATTTTTATGTTTTACACAGAAACCCAAACAGCACCACTGACATGCCCAATTTGGGCATTGGAGGATTTTTCCCTTTCGGGTTTGAGGGCACGTTGGCCGGAGCTGCGACCTGCTTCTATGCTTTTGTAGGATTCGACTGTATCGCCACGACAGGTCCATCAAATCTTTTATAAGGTTTTATGAGTTAAGAAAAAAAAGAGCTACAGTATTATGAGAGTAAAGACCATTTGTCAGTGTTTTAATAATAATAATAATAATAATAATAATAATAATAATAATAATACACACTGAAACCAAGAAACTCACTTCACAAAACAATACTCACTCACTCTGTGTCTTTTTTCTTCTACTGAAGGTGAGGAGGTTCGTGACCCTCAGAAGTCCATCCCCGTGGGTATCGTGGCGTCGCTCCTGATCTGTTTTCTGGCTTATTTTGGTGTTTCTGCCGCTCTCACGCTCATGATGCCGTACTACCAGCTGAGTATCCAGAGCCCGCTCCCTGTGGCCTTCACACACGTGGGCTGGGACCCGGCGAAGTACGTGGTGGCCGTCGGGTCTCTGTGTGCACTCTCTACTAGGTAGGACAACATCATCAGGGTCCACTTTATATTTCTAAATTTACAAATAATTCAAATCTCTGAGCTTCATCTCAATATTCATAGAACATCCTTCACATGCTCCTGTGTGTGTGTGTGTGTGTGTGTGTGTGTGTGTGTGTGTGTGTGTGTGTGTGTGTGTGTGTGTGTGTGTGTGGTGTGTGTGTGTGTGTGTGTGGTGTGTGTGTGTGTGTGTGTGTGTGTGTGTGTGTGTGTGTGTGTGTGTGGTGCGTGTGGTGCGTGTGTGTGTGTGTGTGTGTGTGTGTGTGTGTGTGTGTGTGTGTGGTGTTTGTGTGTGGCGTGTGTGTGGTGTGTGTGTGTCTGTGTGTGGTGTGTGTGTGTGTGTGTGCGTGTGTGGTGTGTGCGTGTGTGGTGTGTGCGTGTGTGTGTATGCGTGTGTGTGGTGCGTGTGTGTGTGTGTGTGTGTGTGTGTATGCGTTTGTGTGGTGTGCGTGTCGTGTGCGTGTCGTGTGTGTGGTGCGTGTGTGTGTGTGTGTGTGTATGTGTGTGTATGTGTGTGTGTGTGTGTGTGTGTGTGTGCGTGTGTGCGTGTGGTGCGTGTGTGTGTGTGTGTGGTGTGTGTGTGTGTGTGTGTGTGTGTGTGTGTGTGATGTACATATGACTGTAAGAGGGACATTTAGACTCCAAAGATAATTTCAGATGTAATAAAGTACATTAACTACACAGTTCTCCTCATTATCGCCCTCCTCGTGCAGACTGATGGAGTCTGATGTGTTTAAACACCATAAACTCCTTGGGTAAAGCCACAGAAACACCCAGGAAGATGAGCAAGATGAATACATGAAAGATCAGGAGTTAAATATTCACCAGGTTAATGGTTAATGCTCCGCTTCCTAGAATTTATTTGTCTAAAACAGGAAGGACTCAAAAAATGTTCTGTGTAATCAGAAATACGATGAGTTGAGTTTCTATTTGTGTCTTTAATCACTTTTAATGTGAATCTAATAATATAAATACTAAAGATAGAGTAGATACGTCTCCAGGAACAAGGAAAGGTGGCTTTTAGATAGTGTTGAGATGAAGACGAACTCCAGGGACCGACGAAACCACCATGGCAACAAGAACAGGAAGTTTTGTCCATATAATGAAAGTGAAGGGAAACTTTTGAAATAATATCCACAATGTTTTGTGGCAGTTTGTTGGGTTCGATGTTCCCGATGCCGCGTGTCCTGTTCGCCATGGCGCGAGACGGACTCCTCTTCAAACCCCTGAGTAGAATGAGCTCCAGACAGAGTCCCGTCATCGCCACGCTCTCATCAGGACTCGTGGCAGGTAACGTAGCTGAGAACACTGAGAAATCAGACCGTGATTATTATTAACTACACAAATGTACTGATTTTTTTTTTTTTAAATCTATATTCAGCATCTATTGAAGTCTTTTACTGAAATCTTCTTCATAAATAAGAAGCTGTGAGCCGACAGTGTGTCGTTTAGTGTGTGTTGTTTTGCAGCCATCATGGCGCTTGTGTTCGACCTGAAAGCTCTGGTGGACATGATGTCCATTGGCACTCTGTTTGCCTACACGCTGGTGGCCATCTGCATCCTCATCCTCAGGTACGTCTCTCACTTCCCCTCCCACTCACCATCTCCTCCAATTATACAGTATATAAAACCCAATATAATATATTTGAACCAGATGCTATTTATTTTTAAACATCTCCATTTATTTATTTATTTATTTATTTATTTATTTATTTATTTTTACTTTTACACCCCAGCAATTCGATTTATTAACGAGAAGTGACGCCATATTTTTGACATCAGCCTCTTTCGGTTTGACTCGATAGAACAAAGCATTAAAGTTTATAACCTATGGCAATTTAGACAGAGTGTATAAATGTGTGTCCACACAGATACAAAGCAGATTCGGACAAGCCGAGTGAGAAGAAATGGAGTTTAATACGACCGCCATCTTCACCTACAGCCACCAGCTCTAAAGTCATCTCCATACTGACCATCATCATCCGTGAGGCTTCTCTTTCTTCCTCGTTCTGTTAGCAACAATACGGTGTTTGTTCATCTGAGTATAAAGTAAACAGGAATAATTAATCTTTCTCTGTAGCTACAGTAAGTGGATAGTTAAGATTTGGACTTTAGTATTCTGCTTGTATGATCTCAAGTCTCTTACTGACACAGTGTGTGTGTGTGTGTGTGTGTGTGTGTGTGTGTGTGTGTGTGTGTGTGTGTGTGTTACAGTCGTGGTGGTAGTAGCTCTCAGTGTGATTCTGACGAAGGGGGTTGAGTCTGGCCTGGTGGATACATGGTGGATGATTTTGATCATCTGCGTACTCGCGTTGTTTTTACTCACTGCTGTAGTCATCATCTGGAGACAACCACAGAGCAACAGCAAGGCTGCCTTCATGGTGAGACTCTGACCTTTAACCTTCATTACACCTCACTTACATTTTCTATAGTGGCTAAAAGCCGAATCATTCTGGCTGCAGGTTCCTCTGGTGCCGGCGCTTCCCATCCTCAGTGTTTTTGTCAACATTTATCTGATGGTTCAGCTGGGAGGAGAGACGTGGATCCGGTACGCAGTGTGGATGGCGATAGGTAAGATGAACACTGAACGCTGGAGTTGCTTAGTGACATCGCATCGTCGATCTTCTCCATCCATTTTAAATTCCACTGTACTATACTAGCACAAGGTGGCGTTTAAACCAGTCAGAGCGAGCTCCTGGACCGTAAGCTGGGTGACTGTGTGATGTAGACTCTGTTACAGGGTTACTCTACAATGTCACTAGACAGCATGTGATACCATAAGGCTACGTTCACTGGACTAATACATCATTAGAGGGAGTTCCTGCTTCTGGTTGCCATGGTAATAAGGCTTATCAGAGAGTGGAGCAACTAGCATTCCATATCAGATGTGAAGGAGAAGCAGTGTGTGCTGTTTGTCACAGGTCACGTGTCTTCAGTTCCATCGGTGAACTGAGTCGCAGCGTATTTGCATAAAGTTAAATATTTCTCATCTACTTGCCGACGTTCTCTGCCATCATGTCGCCAACTCTCAGTGAAAACGAAGGAGAAAAAGCCTCTTGACTTCGTATTGTTTCAGATTATGTGCTCCATGCAAATTAATTATGACAGATGTAAGCTACAAATCCCCATGAATTTAGCTGGAAGGATTCCTGAAAAACTTCATCTTATCTTCTGACACATATTCTCTACATCTCAGAGCAAACACACTGCACATCTTTGATGACATTTCTGTGTGTGTGTGTGTGTTGTGTGTTCACTACAAACTGTAACTGCATTAATCTGCTGTTTAGGGCTGCTGATCTATTTTGGCTACGGTGTTTGGCACAGCGTCCAGAAGATACGAGACGAATCTCCTCATCACATTGAGCCCAATACCATCTGCGCCCAGGTGGAAGAAACCAAGAAAGACAATGTTTCTCTGCGACAAAGCAAACTCTAAAGTTTTCCCAGATCTCCACCCGAGCCTTATTAATACTGACCCAAAATAAACATATACTCTATAACATTATACGATAAATAAAAAACAGAAAAGAAACGTTCTTGAACGAGTCATCCAAAAAAGTCCTTATGAATATTATACACATAACACTTTTATAGACTATGTTTTTACGATGCCATGTTCTGTAAAGTAATTTAATATTTCAGATGATGAAATGCTGACTAAAGTACTGAATGTGGACATATTTGATTGTTAGCTCCCGTTTATGATAATATGTAAATAGGTTTATTTACTTTTTAGTTCTTTTCAGGAAAACAATGTTAAACATTTACATGAGATATATAATCATTCAAGGTCATGTATTTTAATATTCTTTTATTGTAACTCTAATAAAATTGATATTTTTCTTCAGTGCTTGTCTCCCAGCTGTTATTAATGGTTAATAACAGTATAGTAGTAGTAATAATAATAATATAACAATAATAATAATAATAATAGTAGCAGTAGTAATAATAATAATTGTAATAATTATAATCATAATAATAATAATAGAAATAATAATAATAGTAGTAATAATAATAATAATAATTTGTTGTGCACAGCAATACGATTCTGAGTAGATACGGTGTGATTAAACAATATATGAAACAGATTTATTACCACAGAGTGTTTATTTTAATGTTCAGTCACTTAGCTGAACGCATGTTTTTACTATCCGTGAGTTTGTGATATCGATACAAACAGCAGTAGTTTATCGGCGGTACCGGTAGCGCGGTGTGGATCAGTCCGACTTACTGCACAAAAACATGGCGAAGTGAACAGTTCAGTTGCGTGGCTTTTAGCAGGACGCTTTCGTGCACCGAGAACAGAGGAATTCGTCAAATACAATTCGGTATTTTTCTCAAATCGTATATAAAAATGTAAGCGTGTGTTTGTGGCGACTGCGTGAAACTTCATTGTTTACAACACGACCAATAATGGGAATGATTAGCTTAGCCAGCTAGCTCCTCTTAGCCTAGCCTAGCCTAGCTTATCATTAGCGCTACAACTCCGCATAACGTCTGTTATAAAGCATCACAGGTCCGTTATACTTTTTCACGTTGATTCGGGGTCGTTTTATAAGATTCGGATTTAATAAGAACGTGTGATTTTAAGGCTGATCTGCAAAACAAAGTGAGGTGGAATACCAAACGTATCCGAGGCGCTATGTGCCCTACATAGGGAGTGAAGTGAAGTGAACTTGATCACTACCTAGGGCACTTAGTCTCCGATTGGGTAGCGGTTTGGCTTACGTAGGCTCGCGTGCTAGGTAGCTAACGCTAGCTATTTGTCTGCTTTATAGTTAAGAACATTGATAAAATAACTCGTTCGTTTAAATGGCGATAAAGTTACACCCCTGATAATAAATGCTAAAGGTAAATGAATCTGAAATATGGTCGCAGAAAGAACAAAAAACACACAACAAACGTTTTCTGTGTAACTTTAGCAGCTAGCATGCTAGTAACCCGTGTGTGTGTGTTTACTACAACAACAGATAGCATTTAACACATGGAGACGTTTCATACAATTCTGACTATTTAACCACTAAAATGTCAAATTGCAAACTGTTTTAAATTTATACACTTCTCTGGAGTAAGGGATGGATATAAACTCAGCATCTGACCTCAATTTATGTGTGTGTGTGTATGTTTGTGTCTGTCTGTGTGTGTTTGTTTGTTTGTTTGTTTGTGTGTGTTTGTCTGTGTGTTTGTTTGTGTCTGTCTGTGTGTGTCTGGGTTTGTTTGTGTGTGTGTGTCTATGTGTGTGTTTGTCTGTGTGTTTGTTTGTGTCTGTGTGTGTGTGTCTGGGTTTGTGTGTGTGTGTGTCTGGGTTTGTGTGTGTGTGTGTGTGTCTGGGTGTGTGTGTCTGGGTTTGTGTGTGTGTGTGTGTGTGTGTGTGTGTGTCTGGGTTTGTTTGTGTGTGTGTGTGTGACAACTAACAAAAAAGAATTGTTGTTGTTGTTGACACATACTTTAAAACATCAGTTAATTAGGCTCCAGTATATAACGTCATGAGTTGTAGTGTTAATAATAAAGGATATTATTATTATTATTATTAATGTTGTTTTGTTGTTTGTTTATTTATTTGTGAAATGTATTGGCTTCAAATCTTTAATAACATCTTTTCTTTTTAATCTTGGTGTATTTATTTAGTTTCTCGGTGGTGTTTTGTTCTGTAGTGTCACATCTGAGAGAGGATTTCCTCTCCACTCCTGTGTCGTGATTTGAAGATGGAGTCTTCGGATAACGCGGCTGACGCGGCGCCCATGAGCGCTCAGAGCGTGTACTCGGCTCTGGGTCTCAGCTCGGAGGACGTCGAGGCTTTGGCTCAAATCCCGGAGAACGAGATCAGTGTGGAAACGTTACCGTACCTCATCATGCAGCTCAAAGCCAAGCGTTCTGAAAAGGCAGTGGCTGCCCCCACCGCTGCTACTGACACAGACAATAGTGACAAACCAGAGGCGGAGCCTAAACCGGCCAATCAGGATACAGAAACCTCGGAAAAAAGAAAAGAGAAACGTGAAAGCCCGCCACCCTCGAGTTCATCACGTCACACGTCCAGTCACGAGCATGAGCATCATGGCAAGGGGGAAAGTCACAAGAAGGCAGAGCGAGCGAATACAGGAGGAAGGAGGGACTCCAGATCCAGGAAGTCCTCCCGAGAGAGACAGAGCGGAGACGGAGTGACACCAGAGGAAAACGAGTTGGATGACAAACCGACGGTTTTCCCACACATCTGTACGCTGTGCAAGACTGAGAGCAATGGGTCTAAGGTAACAGACCCAAAACACACCAGAGTGCATGAACTCATAATCATACAGTCTCACAGTTTGGTCATCATCAGTCAGGTGTCACACCTTATAGCGAACCCTCACGGCGAGCCACGACAATCAGAGAGTGACCAGTTTTATAAAGTCCGGGGGAAAAAACTGGTAGCATTTAAAGTGAAGTGTAAATTATTCTGATTTATACGTTTACAGCTAATAATCACTCAGTTATCTGGACTTTAGCGGTCAGAGTTACAGAAACTTGGTGCACTTTGTGTCAGTGTGAGGAATTTCTAAGTGAGATCTCAGCAGTGAAGTGCTGCTATGAAGCTCATCTTCAGTCCTCCAGGAGCATGACAGGAGCTGCAGATATGTAAAGCTCACATACTGATGGAGAAACAAAACGTCTTCATTACTTCATGCTCATTGTTTGTGTTACTGGTCGATGACATGAGCAGGTCGAGCTTTAGAGGATTTATTAATTTTATCGTATTACACTGATTAAGCTTAAGCAGTGTCATGAGAAATAATGTTCAAATTAAACATCGCAGTTAGAAACCAACTTCAGAGCAGATTGGAGCTCTAGTGGTGAAGTAG
>NC_062543.1:729519-737019 GCF_022655615.1 Tachysurus fulvidraco | reverse complement strand
ATTTGACAAACCGTTAGACAGACAGACAGACAGACGGACAGACAGAAACGATCATCATTAAAAAAAAAGAAATCATTAGAAACCTCTTCATTGTTCCCGGTGGTGTGTGTGAGCAGAATAGGGCTTACAGTCTCATAGCTTCTTATGAAATAAACAAAAGTCTGTTTGAACAAAACCTTGTTTTTCTTTCCCTCTTATTCACTCCAACACTATATAACACTGATATTATAGTTTTATAAGAACATCAGGGGGACACGGTGGCTTAGTGGTTAGTACGTTCGCCTCACACCTCCAGGGTCGGGGGTTCGATTCCCACCTCCGCCTTGTGTGTGTGGAGTTTGCATGTTCTCCCCGTGCCTCGGGGGTTTCCTCCAGGTACTCCGGTTTCCTCCCCCGGTCCAAACACATGCATGGTAGGTTGATTGGCATCTCTGGAAAATTGTCCGTAGTGTGTGAGTGTGTGAGTGAATGAGAGTGTGTGTGTGCCCTGTGATGGGTTGGCACTCCGTCCAGGGTGTATCCTGCCTCGATGCCCGATGACGCCTGAGATACGCACAGGCTCCCCGTGACCCGAGGTAGTTCGTATAAGCGGTAGAAGATGAATGAATAAAGATATCAGTTCAATTGAGTTTATTGTTTGGGTTTTTCAAGCCAAAAGAGACAAGTCAGTGTTCAGTGTTGCAGTTTCCGTAGCAACGTACAGAATAACAAAGATCCATGCTGTTAGAACGGAGTAGGGATGAAGTACGACGTCGCCGGTTATTTCATTAATTAGCATCGTTACAGAATTCCAGACACAGACATGCAGAGAAAAGTGTCTGAAACATTAAGAGCTGAAATTGCCATCACTGTCGTGTGTCAGTTGAATAGCGCCACCTTGAGTACACACACAGAGCCGAAGGAGAGACGGCACAGCAGTAGGAATTAGAACAGATTTATTGACCTCATGAGGCGTTTAATCCTGTACAGCGATGAACAGCAAACATAAACCTAATAACAGACACACCTACAGATGCACCTTGATTAGTGATGAATCAGACCGGACGATCCGATCTAACGCTGTATCAGATATCGGTCTGAAACGGTCTCACTTCACATCTATGGTTTTTACATCCAGTGACTGCTGTATTTTAGTTATATTTTAATAAAATGCATTCATTTTTGCCACGATCCTGTCAGTGTTTGTACAGTGTTTGTTCAGTGTTTGCACAGACGCTCGTACCACGTACACGGTTTTTACAACACAAAGTCGCTAAAGCATGAAAAGTCTGCGCACGAATACTGCGACGACATTAAACGCTGTTCTATAAATACTGTAAAACTGCACAATCGTGCGGATCATTTCGTCACCTTTCCTTACGTTTTATAGACCACTGATTTAAAAAAAAAGGGTTTTAATGTTGTAATTAACAGAATTAAAATATTTTAAATGAAAGTAAAACTCGAGCAGATGTTCATATGAACGGCGATGTCGTACATTTATATGATTATAAACACCGCGATTACGATAACGATAAAGGTTTCTTTTTTTCGGTTATTTATTTTAAACACCCACAGAATGGATCCATGTTGTGCTTAAAACAAATTTCGACACTAATTACAATCAGAAATAAAAGTCCGTGTAGATTATAACTGCAGATGTCGATTATAACTGCAGTTAGGATTATGAAGTGTACGTGACGCGTCGTGCCTTCACCAAGTCCAGGACTCACATCAGTTCCCTAAATTGCTCAGTGTCGAGCTCCTGATGTTCCAGCTTACGGAACAGCGAGCGAGATCAACTCGAGCTCGTTACCTCAGGCGTTTGTCGGTCTCTCTGACATCGTAACAATGTGTTCTGGGACGTTGGAAAGTTCCTGGACATCTAACAGGTTCTGGGTTACAGGAACAGAACCACGGCGAGGAACGATCGATGATTTCAGTGGAACTTTATCGTGTTGAATTCTAACGGATTCTGTGATTTTTCTTCTTTAAAGACCAAAACGAAAAGCTCTTAAAAGTTCTAGATTTAACTGATTTATGTTTGTAACTTCATTATAATAAAAGCCTAACGTTCTCCTCGAGCTGCTCCGCCACAGTGTTCTAGCAAATCATCCACGTGTTAACGGAACACCGAACCGAACCGATAGAGAGAGAACGGATCATGTCCTGTTCAGCTTTAGAAGGATTTCCTCTGAGAAACTCAAAGAAAACTTTTTTTTTGTAACTAGCGGTAAAATCTTGTGGTACCTTTATTTAACTAGCGAGAACATCTTCAGCTAGTTTGCAGAAGATAAACTATTTGAGATACATCATGACATCATTATTGATCCTTTTGGAATTAGAGCAAAAAATCACAAGTGTACAAATGTATGAAAAATAAAGACAGGATCTGTCTAAAAATAAAACGTAAAGACGGCTCGAAAGTGCAACAGCTTCGTATGGCTTCTATTACGGAATCAAAACGCTATGGCTTTTTAACGCATTAACGACGATTTAAATACGATTTTGTCACGTTGTTGTTACGTGACGCGTAGAAATAAGAATAAAATACCACAAACGCACACTTTATCAACGCTGTCAGGGAATGACGATGTCTCGCGTCGAAGCCACCGCTGGAGGGAGATTATATACTCGGTCGCTTCCAAAACTTCAGAAATCTTGCAAATAGTTTCATCCAACAAGCTTTAAGTTTGTGATAATATTAGACAGCTAGTAGTAACTACTTGTGGTTAATTTAGCTAGCAGGACATATTTATAGCTAGCGACGTCCCGTGGTTCCTTTAGACGGCTAATAGTTATAGCTACTTGTCATAAGTGTAGCTTGTTGGCAATAAACTGTTACTGGTAGGTTAACGAATTAGCACAAAAACTGTGATAACTTTAGCTAGCATGTTGTGCTAACTCACAAAACCCTATTTTTGCTAATTTTAGCTACTCGTCAGATAGTTCTAGGTTTTCTCGAAGCTGCTAGCACTGAAGGATTTTGTCACACTTCTCACACTTAGAATGATTACAGGTTTTCTCTCATAACCAAGATGGACACCTTCTGTTCTTTCCTCTTGGGACGGGGATACAGCCGCTACGTACATTAGTACATACGTTAGCGTGAAGCTGTTTGGTGTTTCTCTATGATCTAATCCAGACTTTTCATCTGCAGCTAATTCCAGATCTGTTCTGTTACAGTGTGGGATTTAGTCCATGCACACTACAGTACATGCAGCTTCTCATTCCCCTGAGCTGTAGTTTTAGCTAGAAGGCCATGCTGCGGCCAGACGCTCTGTTCCAGACGCTCTGTTCCAGACGCTCTGTTCCAGACGCTCTGTTCCAGACGCTCTGCTAGATTTTTTTAATTTCTTTTATTATATATTACTTCTAAAATCCTTATTGTTCTCTGAAGAGGGAAAAATAAAGAATGTGCAACACGAGCAGGTCACTTCCTGTTTAGCGTGTCCATTCGTGAGCTACTCGTGTTAAACATGTGCTAACTAGACAGGTTTATTTCCTGTCATTACCGAAGTGACGAGTGAAGCTCACGGTGTTTTTTAGCCTTGTGGTTCTTTTGTGTTTCATGACATCATTTTAAACTTTGGGATATTTCTGATTTATAGCTTCAGATGACACGAGTGTGAATTGTTCTAAGTGGGAAAATAAATATGCACAGAGTACGGACAGAAAACGAGAGGAAGAATGTAACAGAAATAAAAGGAAGAGCTCTGGATCTGATTTGGGGTTCTGGGTTAAACCTCTGCATGGGGAGGTTTAGGGGGAACTTTCTTCTCCGTTGCGACGCGGTGAATCGTAGCGCATTATCTGTCGCGGGGTGCCGTAGCCTGTCATACCTGCCTGAGACGCACCGCGGTTACTGCCCATCTGCATACTGATCAGAGTGCGACCCTGACGGAGCTGCTCCTCCGAGAACTCCCTCCTGTTGCCTTTAGTTTTCCTACACACACACACACACACACACACACACACACACACACACACACACACACACACACACACACACACACACACACACACACACACACACACACCACAGGGTCACACACAGACACATACAGAAACACACACAAAGACAAACACACAGGGACACACAAAGAGACACACACACAGACACACCACAGGGACACACAGAGGCATACACAGAGACACACACACAGAGACAAACACAGAGATACACACAGAGATACACACAGAGATTCACACAGAGACAAACACAGAGACATACACAGAGACACACACAGAGACATACACAGAGACACACAGACACACACAGGGACACACACAGGGACACACAGAGACGTACACAGGGACATACACAGGGACACACACAGGGACACACAGAGACATACACAGGGACACACACAGAGACATACACAGAGACATACACAGGGACACACAGAGACATACACAGAGACATACACAGGGACACACACAGAGACATACACAGGGACACACACAGAGACATACACAGAGACATACACAGAGACATACACAGGGACACACAGAGACATACACAGAGACATACACAGGGACACACACAGAGACATACACAGAGACATACACAGGGACACACAGAGACATACACAGAGACATACACAGGGACACACAGAGACACACAGGGACACACAGAGACATACACAGAGACATACACAGGGACACACAGGGACACACAGGGATGAGAAGGCAGAAACATAATTAATAATAAGTTATAAGTTGTATAAGTTGTCTTGTGTCCTACATCATGTCTTACTCCCTACAAATAGCAGTGTTGCATTATGGGTATTCTAAATTCTCCTTTGTATCATTTGGACACTTGAATGTGCATTTTAATGCTTTCAAACATGACAAAAAAACTATAAATAATTAATAGGTTTAAAAAAACTCTAAAATTTTACCAGTTTATGTCTCACACTGGTGTGTAGTCAAGGTTACAGGAGGTTTATTACTGCAATACATTATTGTTATCACCTGTGGAACCAGTCCTTGTTGCCATGGTAATGACCATCATCTCTGGTAAGAGCTTCACTTCCCAGAGCCGTGAGTGTCCTCTGGACTGCAGCCATGTCCTTCCCTGTGACACACACATTATAGATGATTACACACACACACACACACACACACACACACACACACACACACACACACACACACACACACACACACACACACACACACACACACACACAAGCTGTGTGTGAAAATAAAGCTGCTGATTGAAGGCCTGCATGTGGTCACTAATTAAAGCAACAGCATTAAATTTCATCTACAAATAAACTCAAAACGTAAGAGTTCGTTCTGTGCTCTGGATCCTTCAGGACTCTGATCAGTGTAAAGAGTTTGGTTGCTACAACAGATCTAAAAATATCGGCTTTCTTATACCTGAATTTGGAAAATTCCACCTCTTAGAGCCGAAGGGAAACAACCATCTCCTCCTGTTCCACTAAACATTTCCTCATCATCATCATCATCATCATCATCTCATGTTTACTTGCTCTGTTACGCTGTTTATTTAGCTAAATGTCCAGTAATCCATAGCAGTGTTCAGAGACACGCTCCCTGGTGAGAGACATCCTGTATGTAGGATGAGTGGTGTGGATGGTGCAGAACAGCTGGAAGAGCAACACCGAAGTGGTCCACACACTCAGTCCACCCAGCCTACATCACTCAGGTACAGTACACTCAGAGAAAAGGGTTCTTTAAAGGGTTCGTTGGAGAATTACGAGTTCTTAGCTTCCAGAATGGATTCTGACAGGGTTCCTAAGTGGAACTTCTCCTAATGTTAGAGAGCACATGATGAATAACACATCAGTGATGTTTTCAGCTCAAACTTAAAGGAGAACCGTGTCATTTAAACAAACTAGCCAGCTTGATGTGATGAATGAGCCTCCGATTGGCCATGTATTAACCTCCTGGCAGAGGCAGACAAGTGTAAAGTAAAAAGGAAGCTTGGATCTACAGAATTCATCTGTAGTTGACCTTCACCAGACCCACCTCTCAGGAAGTATCACGATTGGAGGCATTTTAACAGACACACCGATAATGAGTATATAAAGTATATAATATATCTGTTTAATGAAGAGAAAAACCATGCTGCGGTGTGACTCGGACAACGGTGTGCTGCGGTGTGACTCGGACAACGGTGTGCTGCGGTGTGACTCGGACAACCGTCTGCTGCGGTTTGACTCGGACAACGGTCTGCTGCGGTGTGACTCGGACAACGGTCTGCTGCGGTTTGACTCGGACAACGGTCTGCTGCGGTGTGACTCGGACAACGGTCTGCTGCGGTGTGACTCGGACAACGGTGTGCTGCGGTGTGACTCGGACAACGGTGTGCTGCGGTGTGACTCGGACAACGGTCTGCTGCGGTTTGACTCGGACAAGGTTCCAGGGTTTTTTACACTACACATAAATCTTCTATAAAGAGGAATTAATTTTGACGTCCAACCATCAATTCCAACCAGGAATCAGATTCTGCTGATGCACTGGAACTTTAAACACCTGCCTCTTAATCGACATCACCTTGTTTTAGTCGAGTCAGTTTGAGACGCAGCAAGTTTCATCATGCTGTAGCGAGGAAACTGATTTGTGTGGAAACAGTAAGAGGATCATCACAAACATCCCCATTTTCAGTGCAACAAGCTAAAAAAAGGAACCATGTTAAAAGTCAAATAACTGTTAGCATGCAATAGAGTGGTGTGTGTGTGTGTGTGTGTGTGTGTGTGTGTGTGTGTGTGTGTGTGTGTGTGTATATATGTGTGTATATGTGTGTGTGTGTGTGTGTGTGTGTGTATATGTGTGTGTGTGTGTGTGTGTGTGTGTGTGTGTGTGTGTATGTATATGTGTGTGTGTGTGTGTGTGTGTGTGTGTGTGTGTGTGTGTGTATATGTGTGTGTGTGTATGTGTGTGTGTGTGTATGTGTGTGTGTGTGTGTGTGTGTGTGTGTGTGTGTGTGTGTGTGTGTGTGTGTGTGTGTATGTGTGTGTGTGTGTATGTGTGTGTGTGTGTGTGTAGTACCTTCCCACAAGTCAACAGTCTGGAAAATGTCTCCTCTGGTTACACCGTACACTTCAGCAGCCTGCAGGAACTGAGAGATTTTCTCCATTTGCTTAAAAACCATCTTAGTTTCAGGAATCTTCTTTATAGGCTGCATGTCGCTTGGGTAGAGACTGTTAATGAGTCTGCAGAGAATCTGAAGAGACAAAACCACTGAAACATGAGTCATGAAACATTAAATGTCTCCATCTCAAATCACTGAGTAACCTGACTCTGTAACTAAGACCTGCACTAAGACCTGTAACTAAGACCTGCTCTAAGACCTGCACTAAGACCTGCAACTAAGGCCTGCAACTAAGACCTGTAACTAAGACCTGCACTAAGACCTGCAACTAAGGCCTGCAACTAAGACCTGTAACTAAGACCTGCACTAAGACCTGCATTAAGACCTGCAACTAAGACCTGCAACTAAGACCTGCAACTAAGACCTGTAACTAAGACCTGCACTAAGACCTGCAT
>NC_062543.1:694519-717019 GCF_022655615.1 Tachysurus fulvidraco | reverse complement strand
TGCAGATTTATGTTACTCAGGTATATCAGCATCAGCATGTATTTTGGTATTGTATAATAAAACCTGGCTACCTGCATGCCTGTGTCACGTGCACGTTTCAGCATCAGCACTCACAAGATCTCATACGTGTAGATTCGTGATGTTGCTTTTCTGCATAATTATTCCAGGTTACTGTATATTCTTATTACATTGTATAATTATACCAAAGCCAAACTGAGCCTGAATATCTGTGGCATTTTATACACTAATTATACAGGTTTAATTCTGCATGAAACTGCAGCCAGAATAATTACACCCAGTTATTTATATAGTCTGCAGGATGTAATCAGTTTAATCACAACTGTCATGTGACATTATATGCAAATGTAATGGATGACTAAACCAGGATAAACCTACACAGTCTTGTGGCAGTATAAATAATTATACCAGGTTAAACATCAACATTTACACGTTATGTAATCAAACCATGAACAACTCGGTAAACTAGTTATTTACAACAGTTTATTTAAACCTGAATATTTGTGTTACTGTGCAATTTAGTAAAGATTGATACTTATTCAAATGCATGTTCTGGAGACCTTCTAATCCATCCATGTTAAAACACAAACCTGTAAATAATTTGTGATGTGTATGAATAATGTGATCCTGGGTTTTCCACACTGTAAATCTACACCTACACCACCTTTTATCACGGAAGGTTTATGATCATTTAAACCGGTATGTTGCAGGTTATTATACTAATGATACAGAGGTAAACATGCACTGAGTCATGGTATAGTTTACCATCTTTATAACAGTATATAACAGTTTATACTTGGTAAGTTTTATGCAAATGCCTGCACGGTTAGAAAGGTATTAGATCATCACACCACACTGAGCATGTAAATCTGCTTATGTTTTTGGGTGTAAACCTGAGTAAAACCACAGCAGTGCTGGAGTGTTGTCGGGGTGGCGCAGTATCTGGGGGTAGAAATGCACTGTTCTGGACAAGGTCATGATCGATGCCTCCACCCTGTCGGGATGGATTTCCTGACTGGATGCGTCTCCACAATCAGCGCTGAAAAGGGGCTTCGCTTTTCCACACCCAAATTACTGAGATGGAAAGGGGATCGTATTAAACAGCGGCGAAACGGCAGTCTTTAACAGGTTTCCCACCGCTAAAAGACGGGCTTAGAAAGCAATTCGGCCAATCCGTGACAAAATCCTGTTTATTACTACAAAACCCACCTCACAAGCTGCGCATTTCGCTCCCACTTTCAGCCACTTATTAGCGCTTGTCCTGAAATGCGTGACGCTCTCTGGTGTGGAATTAAAAAAACAATTCTCCATGAACTTGAAACACGTTACAGGCTTTAAATCTCAAATATAAAATGATATTATTTTAACATTAAGAGTCGTTATGCATGATGGGAAAGGAGATATTCTAAAGGTTAATAAGCATCCATGATGTCTGTTTAAGAACTACAAACACACACTAATGAACTTATTAAACACACACACACACACACACACACACACACACACACACACACACACACACACACACACACACACACACACACACACACACACTAAGGAAAAGTCTTGTCTTAAAATGAGAGGCTGTCAGCATAGCTGCAAATATATTGGATTTTTATGCATGTGAACTCCCAAGTACATCACAGCGGCAACGAACATTTATATTCTTAACCTTTTAATTAGGTAAAGTTAAAAGTATAGAGTTCAATTTTAGCATCTATTATTTCATTTTCATTTGAGCTTTTTAAAAGAATAAAGTTTATATTTGTGTCTTGTTTAAATTGTAAACAGGGTCAAGCAAAGCCCTCATCTCACTTTCCGTTACATTACTATCTTTGAAAATTATTTAAATAAAAAAAACTTTTTTAAAGAAAAGTTTACGTTTTTGTTAAAATGTAAAAAACATTTAGTTTAAAGCATGTCTGAAATGTGTAGTGTGAGCTGCCACGCGAGGTGCAGGCGGCTCTCATTGAGAGGCCACGTGTGCGTCTCCAAAAAGCCTCTCCAACTTCAACCACCTCCATTGTGCGTCCAACCCACATGGACGGCGTCCCTCCACATAAAGGGATTTGCAATTTCAAGATATTCCAGCTTAAATGTTTTTGACAGTTCCCTCGCTTTTGCCTCGGCCTGCTTATTTTAACTGTGCCAAATGGGTCACCTTGGGTAGCTGCTCCGCGCGCAAAGGGGCCTTTTTGCGCGCATTCAGCCTGAATTATTTTTTTTTCTCTCCCCCAACTTACTTTCCTTGACGGGGAAACCAGCTGCTGGTCGTGAAAAGACGGCTTATTAATTGTCCTTTGTCATGCAGAATTGCTTGATTTCTAAAGAAACGTACAAAGGCTCCTTTTTT
This sequence comes from Tachysurus fulvidraco, assembly GCF_022655615.1. Classification (NCBI taxonomy): domain Eukaryota; kingdom Metazoa; phylum Chordata; class Actinopteri; order Siluriformes; family Bagridae; genus Tachysurus; species Tachysurus fulvidraco. The sequence continues at coordinate 714,648 of NC_062543.1, read as the reverse complement.
TGCCAGGATTCAAGTATTTTGTTTCGTGCGCCATTTTCAAAACCCCATCGCATCAGCTGCACCGTCTACCAGACTCAGGTACTGACGGGCCCTGCCTCTTTTCTTTTCTTTCCTTTTAATGCTCTTGTAAATCGGGCAGACTGATTTGTTACAAGCTGCTCTTTTAAATCCGATAGATAAGAGACGAGTCTAAGAAAAGCCGTAAATGAAAAATTTAGTTGGAAAGAAAGGCGAGGGCCGAGTCTGCTAGATGGGAGCCCTGTTGACTCGAGGGTCACGTCAACAATTCGTCTTTCTTCTCTTAGAAACTACACTGTAGCCCCCTTCTTTTGCCTTCAATGAATTGATCGGCACAAAATTAAGAATAAATAAATTGAGCATTTTGAGCAGCAGGCTTATATTAAGCTCTCCCTCCCGCCCGTTCCCTTTGCAGAGCGCATAGCCGAGTCGGGGGCTGCTGAAGGGATAAAAGGACGCACGGAGCAAAACGGGACTCAATAGTGCAATTAACAAAATGGTCTAATCCCATATCTTAACAAATGCAAATATTGGAGTTTGGTTAAAAATGTTTAAGTGAAGAATTAAAGGAGAGTTTACAAGAGCGGCCCCAGCATGGCCAAAGGCACAATAACTGGAATAATTTAGCTCCTAAACGTCCTCAGTGGGCTCATTGTTGTCACCGAAGGCTGATGATAAATTGCCAGAGGAGTAAATACCGTTTAAATCCCATTTCAATAAATTAAATAAAGTTTTAACGCTATATAATGAACAGAGGGTTCGCTGCGAACTAAACGCGGCGCATTTTTTGGGAACCCACTTGTTTACATGGCAATCCCAAACGCGCGCGCGCAACATTTAATAAACAGTTAGAATCCATTTAAACATTCTACTGTAAATTAAGTATTGTTAAATTACGGAATATTACATTTAAGTTTGGATCATTTCTTATAGCAAAAAAGATTGGGTGCGTTTTGCTTATAAAATCCAGCGTCTCCAAAATCAAAACATTTTGGATTCACGAAGCACGCAGGCGTCACGTTTATGTTAAATAAGTGTGGACACGTAAATTACTTGCATTTCCAATTGACAACATTTTTTCCTCAATCTCATTCCATCACATTTAAAGTGATATATGAGGTAAAGCACATTCATCGTACTGTAATTGTTTGGGTTTTTTCGAACAAAATAATAAGTCAGAGGATTGAATACAGGACCTCACCAAAGCGCGCGCTGCAATCCTTTTAAATAAATTTAAATATCAACATCGATTAATCTGTCCCATTGACTAGTATATTTTATTCATTTGCGCATTATGATCGTCCCCATGCATTAATAAACTGTGCGGTTTTACAGGGAGGGGGATTATCCTGCGTCCCTGGGGAAAAAAATAAAGCCACCGAGGATGAAAAAAAAGCCTGCCTAAATATTCTCGTGTACCCGAGAGTGCTGGATGCCGATTGTTATCCGCGTGCGTGTTGTTGACGAGTTATAGAGAGTGTATAGAGATGCTATAAGACACTTAAGGCTCGCCTGACCTCCATCCTCTTCACTGCAAACACTTGACTCTGATTTTATCGCTTTTAAACGAAACTAAACTCGGAGCGCGCAAATATCCGTCTGTTTTCGAGCATAAGTGTTTGAGTATCTGGTTGCACTTTTTAACTACTATAAATTCACTCACAATATCATGATCTAAAGTTATTCTATGGTAATTTTTAGCCCTTTAAAATGACTTATGGTTTTAAAAAGTTGCTAAAGTCTCATGTACCTGTATTAAAGCAATTTTGTTCTATTAAAAAAATCGACATTCTGTGTTCTGTACATTATTACTCTCTCTCTCTCTCTCTCTCTCTCTCTCTCTCTCTCTCTCTCTCTCTCTCTCTCTCTCTCTCTCTGTGTGTGTGTGTGTGTGTGTGTGTGTGTGTGTGTGTGTGTGTGTGTGTGTGTGTGTGTGTGTGTGTGTGTGTGTGTCTTTACCTCTGCATGTGGCGTTAAAGACTTTTTAAAAGCAGGTCGTGTGCGCGCCACACGCGCGTCTCTGCAACTGAAGCTTTGTCTTTGGAGAGAACTTCACAGTTGCACCTCCACATTCACTGCTGGAAAAACAAAAACTAGAAAATATTTTACACACACACGCGCGTGCGCGCTATACGGATTTCAGGAATAAACCACATGGATTTTGGTGCGTAAATGTAAAAACAGAAAATATTTCTGCGCGCAATTTGACGTGTCTCATTACCGTTTAGTGTTAAATACGCCAGATATATTTGGGAATGAAATTACACATAAATGACAAGATCTATCTAAACTAATATACTGATATATCAAACTCGTGTGTGTGGTGTGTGTGTGTGTGTGTGTGTGTGTGTGTGTGTGTGTGTGTGTGTGTGTGTGTGTGTGTGTGCGTACGTGCGTGCGCGCGCGTCTGTTGAGCAAGTGGACATGCACCAACAACAAGAAAATGGACTTGGATGAGGCGCATGAAGTGAAACTGTATTTTCACCCACATAACAGTGCATATAATCGTGCAATCGCCTCACATATTTGGACAAATTTTATTCTAATAAAAAACGTAGCTACATCAGACAGGGAAATTAAAATCTAGAGAAACATGAGAATGAGACAGAAATTGGAAAAGGAATATAATGATAGAGAAAGCTGGGTCTTGAACAACTATTGCAGCTACACCTGCTGCATCTAGACAGACAAGCAAATAGATATAATGATATAATAGGATATAATAAATAACTATATATATATTATCTCGGATGTCAATTATTGGTTTATCCCCCCAAAGAATTCTATTATTTTTTTTGTATTACTATTTATTTACATACAGATTGGTGCTCTTTATTGTGGTATTTTCTACTATTAATATATTTTACTGAGGTGTAACTTCATGTGTAGGGAGAATGTTTTTTTTTTTAACTGACACACACAATATATCACTAGAAAGAAATATTCTTTATTTTCAGCGATATCATTTTAAATAAATAAATATTCTCATGACACCAAACATACAATTAGAGCTGGTGAGATGCTGAGAGGAAGATGGAGAAACGTTCAGCCTTCACTCAAACATCTCCACTGATATGAATTTACAAAATAAAAAGATAAAAGAAAGGAATAATGACAGACTAACTTCTATTTTGGAGTATATACAGAAATCCAAACTTTCTGGACATACATAAGAATGAACAGTGTTTTTTAAAGTAAAAAATGAACTACAATCATACAACATCATACAACATGTATACAGTTATATACAGCATTTTAATGGAATCACTCGAGCGATCCCCTAATTTATATAAACCTCTTTTTTCCTCTTATGTACAGATTTTGTTTACTACACACATACAGTCACTTTTCTATTTATATTCAGGGAAATATGATATTTAACTACTTCTCTTCCCGAAGGCAAAGAGAAAATTAGCATAATGGCTATAAAAACTACTAGCCAGCTTTTGCTAAGTTTGGGAGGGTTTTGGTCATTTTAGCCACAACATCTGTGAGGTAAAACCCATACGTAGCTTCTCACTTAATTCAGAAAGTTTTAAGAATCTTTTGGCACTTAGGAATTTAAAACAATAAAGTTGAACAAAAAAATAGTGTCAATTTGAGTCAGATTACTTTGAGTCAGTCAGTACAGGAAATTTACAAGAAGTCTGAGTCAGTGAAGTGATATAGTGGGCTTTTATCTCTTTCTGGATGAATGTCAATCACTCAAATGTGATGATTTGAACTTTTTTCCTCAGCTAGTCACAACTAAACTATTTATATCTGATGCCATACAATAGCTAGCAAGCAAAATGTGCCTCAGTGCATCAGAAACATCGTTACGAACCTAAGGAGAATGTTAAAATGTTGTACATGATCTTCCAAATAAATCGTCCACAATTTGATCAAAATAATGTCGTATAGAAGCGAAGAGAAGCCCACTATCAGCTACACTCAGAAATAGCCTAAAGGAACCAGAGTGTACTTTTCCTTGTCACTGTCATGGTGCCATCAATCATTTCAAGGTGTGAAAATGATCCTTAAGGACCACTGATGTACGTTCATCGTTTTACTCTATACGGTACACCATATGCACAGTGGCAGGTGAAAGATACAAAGGATATACCTGTGATGGTACTACACCAGTGACAAGATAAGGTACAGGTACAGGTGTCATTTGTACCACACCATATTAAGGGAATTCTTTTTATTTCTGAAAGCTAAGTTCATCCAGACAAGGCTACACTATCTGACTATATTTTCAGACATGCTAAGGATTCTTGTTTTTGGAGCACTACCCTGGCACACGCCAGCTCCAAGTTGAGCTCCAAACCCCAAAGCACCTGATTTGGCTAATCAAAGAGCTAATTAGTAACTCTGCAGGTGGTATGCTATGGAGCAAGCCCTGTATGAATGTTTACTGAGAGTTCATGGGCTAACAGAGAGATCAGCGTCCTCCTTTCCTGATGATGAAGGTGACATTGGGGTGTCATCTTCCTCCTCAGAGCACCTCGCAGATGAACACTTGCAGTGCAGAGAACCCGTTCTGTGGGAACCTCCCTTGCCTTCTTTCTTATGCTTGACACGTCGGTTTTGGAACCAGATCTTCACCTGTTTCTCTGACAAGTTCAGGTAGGTGGCAATCTCGATGCGCCGCAGTCTGGACAGGTACATGTTTGAAGTGAACTCACGTTCAAGCTCCAGAAGCTGCGTGCTGGTGAATGCTGTGCGCATGCGCTTGCTGCTTTGGAGTTGGCTGTTGCTGCTTTCTGTAAAAAAATAAAAAATAAAAAAAATAAATATGGAGAAAGACAGTTATTGAAATGGTTCCTTAAGACGGTAGATGGCATTAAAAATACTACAGGGTTCTTCTGTTGCTTGGTGGTTTTATGTTACTTAAGGGTTCTAACATGAGGTGTCCTGGAATAGAAACCCCAAGTTATAGGGTTCTGTACAAACTTGTGTCATTTACTTGTTAACTACATTTTGGTACATAATCAATTCTTTATGAATTTATTTAAATTTGATTCATTAAACAATCAGGCTCACTGTTAATTGATATAAACTATATAAACGCGTACTCACCGAGCGACATGCAGTGGAACTGCCGCGGGTCCGCGACCTGGTACGCGCTCTGGTAAAGTCCAGCGCCGTGGTTCACGTGCACGCCGCTGGAGGGCGAGTGCTGCCGCGAGAGCGCGGATGGGCAGCACTGAGAGCCGAAAGCCGCCGGGAACGAGGCTGCCGCGGCCGCCGCCTTAAGCAGTGGGAGCGCCGGGGGAGCAGGGTGAAGCTGCTGCGACGCCGCGGCCGCCATGCACAACGGACAGAAGCACAGCAGTCCGGCTTTGCGCGCGTGGCACGATGCAGCTGCCGCCGCCGTCAGCCCGTGGAGCGCGTGTGACGGGTGCACCGTGTACGGCAGTAACGGCGGCGGCGGATTGTTCTCGTTGCCTTTATCGTTGGCCTCACGCAATATCAACGAGTCCACAAGAAACGATCGAGGCATCTTCTTTTTATTATCTTCTAAAACTTCTTTAGAATAAAAAAAAAGATCTCCAAAAAAGTTTGATTCTGCACGCGGATGAATGCAGAAAGTTTCCAAAAAAAAAGGTCCCCAGTCTCTCCGGTGATGGACAGCAGAGTGATGCAGCAGAGAAACACTGAGGTTCTTAAATAAGTTCCAGACCACGCATATCTCTCTCTCTCTCTCTCTCTCTCTCTCTCTCTCTCTCTCTCTCTCTCTCTCTCTCTCAATAGGGTTTTGTGCCTTTTCTCTGAGCATTCACACTGCACGCTTCCCTATTATTTCACTTGTTAACTAAATGAACTGCATAATGTAGTCCATTCTTGTCAGCCCCACCCACACCGCGAGACGCGGCACCGCCCCTTTTTTTGTTTTGTTTTTGTTTTTTGTTTTTTTTTTAAAGTCCGCCTCTTTTTTTTACAGCCTACTATTACTCTTTTAGTGTCATTTTAAACTTTATTATTTTCACCCCACCCATTGATCGCATGGATACTATTGCTCTTTTAATTTCAGATGCATTCACCTGGCCATGAGCTTATTTGTGGGAAGTCTAAAGGGAGACGCAGTGGAGGTTCTCACCCAGATGCACCTGCAGCAATACAAACACAAAGACTTACTCAGATCACTCACAATGTCCCGTTTCAAATAAACATCACTTTAACAACCAGCACTGACTCTTAAAATAGATTTAATGAAAGCAATCAAAAATATTCAAATATCAGACGACTTATAGAAATTTGTACAACGGTATTGGGGCTCGGACAAAGATCCAATATTTGTTATTAATACAACTTGTTTTTGAGTCTAGAATAATGTCCATACTCAACAGGTTTTATTAAATAAAACCAAAACATCATCATGCTCATCTAAAACATCAATACTTGAATTAACACCTGTCGTGTTAAAATGTTATAGAGCTAAATTAACACACTGTTCACACTAGTTGTAGAGTCTACAAAATTAACACTGTGTAGAACACACACTCTTGTCAGATTATTGTCTAAACTGAATTAACATTTAGCTGAATTATCCAATCAAATACACCGTAAGATAAAGTCGGTTCTGTCTGGTTAAAGGCTTCTACGTGGTCTCAGTTAAATGAAACCTTCAGTTCTCAGGGTTTCTATATAGAACCCCAGGGTTCTTCCAGGAGAACAAACACAATAAAGCTCTAGGTCTCAAAGTTGAACTCCATCCTGTGTGTAGAGGTTTTTATAATATAATGAGAGCTAATAACTCTATAAAATCTTAACAAGATTAACTTGTGTTAATATGACACTGTGGATTTTATTCTGTGATTAATTAGTTAGGTCCTAATATACTGTAAGAACTTTGTTTATAAACACTAAATGAAATTTCGATTTAAGCAAATTGTATAAAAAGTTGTGACCCAGAGAACACTGCGGTTCTTCCTCATGTGTCTGAATATAAATTGATGAGAACCGGACGAGTGTGGTGTCGTTTCTTCTCAACACCGCATGGATGTGTGAGGCCGTGCGGTTAAACCGTGGTGTTTAATTCGTGTGTGCGGGCCCCCACCGGCCCCAGGAAAGAATATATAAAAATAACCAGGTTTTCACTGCCTCCGGATTGAATTGAATGTCATTGTAGGGAGTTGTGAATGCCAGAGAAAAGAGGCTCGCATTAAAGTGTGTGACAGCACAGGACGGACACACACAAAGGGACCGAACACCCCACCCCCTCCCCCTGCACTAAACACACACACACACACACACACACACACACACACACACCAGCCTGCCTTGCTCTAATTCAATTAAGCAATAGGAACATTTTCTTTCTGTTTATTGCCAACAAACAAGACATCCATAAGGAAGAGGGAGAAAAATAGAGAAAGAGACATTAAGAGGGACGTTTCTCAAACACGCCCACAAACCATCCAGCTGATAAAACTTTCAGGAAAACTTTATCAACAGTTTACACTTGACACTTAAATATGAATGAAAAATGAAATTCCTGATCCGTATTACACAGATATTTAGATCGAGTTATGCAGCAGGAAGTCGATTCATATAAAATAAATGAGACAGGATCGTTCGTAAAGGATTGTGTAATGAACCTCGATCGATTTGATCTGGATTTACTTCATTCATTTATGTAAAATTAATAGAAAGAAAAAAAAAGATTCCCAATTAATTGTGAATTCTGTGATCATTGGATGGAACATCTACATAATACATCATAACAGATTTATTTATTTATTTATTTATTTATTTTTGGAATGTATAACTTTGTCAGGAGGTAAAATTTCAACAGACTGACTAAGCTGATAGTAACACTTAAAATAAATACATAAACTAACTAATAAAAAAAATAAGCTAATTTCAAAAGGAGACTTTATTTTGATAAACCCCATAATGTAATCATAGATATTTTATAGCTGTGGATGAATAAATCATTTGGAAGTGAGTTGCTTGGTTTGATAAGTAAAAGTGAGGAAACCGTGTGGAATAAACGGCCGACTGACCAGCGTCCTTTACGCCTTTCGCCTCAGTGGTCATGCTTCAGTGCTGATGTAAGCCATGAATCCTCGACACCTTAACAGAACAGTCCGGCCAAAAATTAAATGTCCACAATGTCCCCTTTCACCCTTAGACGTCAATCAGCCAGGATGTGTTCAGTGTCTGAAGTTTGCTTCTTCTTACTTTGCCCTGGAGCTACCAGATGAGAATGTGATAATAATGAGTATGTAAGATGCTAAACTGGTAGATGTAAACTTCCATTATTCATAAAAACTACAGCAACAAACTTCAGACCCTGAACATGTTGATTTTATCAATGTACAAAAAAAAAAAAATCATTCGAGAACAATGTGAAGTTAAAATGGATAAGGACGAGAAACGCAGACCTGCAGGTCCACTTCCCACTTCCTGTTCGGCTGAAATGACAGGAAAGTGGTGGAAAATATTTAGAGTGGAGAGATGCGTGCTGTTAACATGCTTTAGCAGCTCAAGCTTCAGTAATGGCATTGAATGTGTTCACACACACACACACACACACACACACACACACACACACACACACACACACACACACACACACACACACACACACACACACACACACAATGAGCTCAGGCCAAAATCACAGCACTGTGTCACTACACTGCCCCTCATCACTACGTTTGTGTGACAGTGTTTCTCGATGCTAGATGTCTGTCTGTCTGTCTGTCTGTCTGTCTGTCTGTCTGTCTGTCCATTCATCAATTAATTCAGCAAATCAATTCATCTGTGTATCTATAATTAACTCTAATATGCAGAAAAGAGGTTTTGGGAAGAAGAGATGATCACACACTCACAAGCACGTTAACAAACACACACACACTTTCACACACAATCACATACTTTCACACACATGGTAACACCTGTGTGTTAATGAGCTGATGAAGCTAGAGACACACTAAACTAAAAAATATTGGGGAAACAGTAGCATGCGCACGCACACGAGCACTCAAACACACACACACACACACACACACACACACACAAACACACACACACACATACACACACACACACACACACACACACACACACACACACACACAGACACGCACAAACGCATGCACACACACACACCTGTCTGACAGCCCTGGCAATTAGGGCCACAGGCGTTCTCTCATTTTGCACACGATGCTTTTCAGCGCAGAACCGAGAACCGCTATGTGCTAATGGCTCATTGAGTTCCGAACCGAGCCTTGAGCAGGTAATGGACTGCGAGACACGCTACAGCCATTTGCTTTATTCACTCAAAATGACCAGAGAACCCCAGCTATATCTGAGCGTCCATCCATCCACCCATCCACCCATCCACCCATCCCTCTGTCCATCAGCACACGGGGAATCACCACTCCACTCATAAAAGGGTATAATTTGGTCGCAACTTTGCTGCGTCATGTAATAGCAGGTCTTTAGCTGACAGATTAGAAGCAATTAAACCCTTAAACAAGCAGCAAGCAGGTACAGAGTGAGAGAGAGAGAGAGAGAGAGAGAGAGAGAAAGAGAGAGAAGGAAAGCAAAAGATATAACCAGAGAGCTGAAGGACTGAAATACATGGAGAAGTAGAGAGAGAGAAAGAGAGAGAGAGAGAGAGAGAGAGACTAACAGTGAGAGATGATAGAAGATAGAAAGTTAGAGGTGATCAGTGGGGACTGAATCTGGGTGAGCAAAAAGGACAACGGTTCATTTCAGGCTGCAGCACTCAGAGCACTGATATAGCCCTTTACTATACTGTGTATATTACAGCTTTATAACTGAATAACAATACTGAATTTAGGGAAAGAGAGAAATATGAAAACACACACACACACACACACACACACACACACTCACACACACACACACAGAGCGAGAGAGAGAGAGAGAGAGAGAGAGTGAGAGAGAGAGAGAGAATATCCGTGAAAGAGAGTGTGAGGTTGAAAGAGCTCCAGGAAGCTCATCCTCATTTGTTCTCTCCACTGGAGGCCAACAAATAGCTTTGACCTTGGCAAGGACCAGGGACACTCTGCCCTCTAGAGGACAAGTCAAACACAACAGATTTACTGAGACGGAAGAAACATCCAGTCAAAGGTTCAGATGCTTCTGCACTCAGAGAGACACATAAAGAAATAGAGAGAGAGAGAGAGAGAGAGAGAGAGAGAGAGAGAGAGAGACAAACAGAGAGAGGATGAAGAATAGAGTATACTGAGAGTATGCCTGTGGAAGTGAAAAGTGTGTGTGTGTGTGTGTGTGTGTGTGTGTGTGTGTGTGTGTGTGTGTGTGTGTGTGTACTAGTCATATACAATTGTAGAGAAGTTATAAGGTCACTAAAAATGCAACTCAGCTCTGAACTCATAATCAGTTCAGACTGAATAAACAAGAAAATGGAGTCAAGATGGAGGGAAAAGGAATCCACTGAGCCAGATGATAGGTGTGTATCTCTCTAGACCGATCTCCTGTTCTTACGGAGCTACTTCATTCATCCTGAAGTTCTACCCCTGGTTGGAGTCTCGTGGTCACCCTTCTGGAGGATTGCTCTACATAGTCAGTCAGTCACTCATGGGGTTGTTGTTGATGGAGTCATGCACTGACCCAATGTTGTGTCAGTCAGCTGTATGGTCTGGTCTTTATCAGGAAGGTGTTGGGTCTGTGGTGAACTCAGAGTTTGTGCTGAGTCATAAGTAACTACAAACTGTTGTAGAAATGACATTATTAACATTTATATTATTTACATTGACATTATTTCCTGTCCAGTGTCACACAAATGAGGATGAGGTTCACTTCTGAGTCTGGTTCCTCTCAAGGTTTCTTCCTTGGGGAAATCTTAGGGAGATTTTCCTCACCACCATCACCTCAGCCTTGATCATTAGGGATAGATATTAGAGAAAAATCGTAAATTAATTTTAAACTTTATTTATTTATTTGTTTGTTTGTTTGTTTATTTCTGTCTGTTTCTATACATCTGTAAAGCTGTTACAAGACAATTGTTAAAAGCACAATCCAAATAAATCGAATTAAATTGAATGTTTTTTTTTCCAATTTGTTGCACCATGAAGTGAATTTTGAATGAATTTCAGAGTCCTAATAACAGACGCACTGTGAACGCTTTAATAGCTAGTTGTAGATTTGTAAATTTGAAGTCATTTTAGACAATGAGTAAAAAAAAAAACACAGAAACTTTGGGATTAAATCTGAGGTGTGATGAAAGATGGGATTTCAGATTCAAATCTTAATTTACATTCTAGCACCTAATGTCCTTCCACTGGAGTCAGAAAGCGTGAATGTGTTTGAGACGTGTCTCTGTTCTGCTCTGTGCCTGGAATGCAATTCGCCTCATTTGTAAGTCATTTGGAAAAAACAGTGCCAAGAATCAGTTCGGCAAAAGAGCACAAGAGCTCACATTCACCACCATACATCAACACCATGTGAGAGGAAATCCAATGTGTTCATTATTTACACCAAAAAATGTTTAAAATGAAGCCATAATTGACCAAAAAAAAAAAATAATAATAAAAAAAATGTAGTTTGAAATAAAGCAAAAAAGTAAAAGTATTTTGTAATTTAACTTTAAATTAAAAAAGGTTTATATTTAAATGTTTGTATTTATCAGAAAAATATATATTTTTAAGTTTAGCACCGTGAAGCATGCACACTTTATTAAATACGCAAATAAATAGATAGATAGATAGATAGATAGATAGATAGATAGATAGATAGATAGATAGATAGATAGATAGATGAATGAATAAATAAATAAATAAATAACATAGCAACACATTTATTTATTTATTTATTTTATTTTGTTGTTTTTTCCATGGTGTTGTAGTAACACTTTAAAATGCATTATTATTATTATTATTATTATTATTATTCTAATTATTATTATTATTATTATTATTGTTGTTGTTGTTGTTATTATTCGTATTGCTGTTGTTGGTATTGTTATTATTATTGTTGGTGTCATTATTATTATTGTTGTTGATATTATTATTGTTATTATTGTTATTATTATTATTATTATTATTATTATTATTATTATCACCTATAATTGTTTCAGCAGCTGCTATCAGAGTGTCTGAAAAGCAAGTGTAAACGAAAATGGAAATGTAGACACTTTACATTCTATTTACATTCTATTAATAAGCAGGATGTAAATTCGGAGGTAATTTGAGAGTGAAGAGTCGGAGGTGATGGTAAAGCAAAGATACAAATCAGTTTTCTTTGGAACGATGACGTTTAGGTGTGGCACCATGACGTGACTGAGCTCACATCCTCTCAAAGGAGGCAGAATATTTCACAGCTGTCTGTGGGACAAAGTGATAAAATATTAAAATGAAGGAAAAAAAAAGATAAGATAAGATGAAAGATCTGGTCAGGTAAATGCTGAGCGTTTAATTTTGTCTCATGTAAAATCAGTAGGTTTTACTTTTATCTGATGTAAACCATGGAGTTGTCCTGGGGCTTATGTAAATTTCCCTAAACCTTTAGTACAGTTCAGAGGTTTATATTCAACTGTTTGTACTGCATTTTATTACTGCGAACAAACATCAAACCGAGTGGCATTTAGTTTAAGAAGTTACCACAAGTTCACTTTTTATTAGGTTGGGGGTTCGATTCCCACCTCCACCTTGTGTGTGTGGAGTTTGCATGTTCTCCCCGTGCCTCGGGGGTTTCCTCCGGGTACTCCGGTTTCCTCCCCCGGTCCAAAGACATGCATGGTAGGTTGATTGGCATCTCTGGAAAATTGTCCGTAGTGTGTGAGTGTGTGAGTGAATGAGAGTGTGTGTGTGCCCTGTGATGGGTTGGCACTCCGTCCAGGGTGTATCCTGCCTCGATGCCCGATGATGCCTGAGATAGGCACAGGCTCCCCGTGACCCGAGAAGTTCGGATAAGCGGTAGAAAATTCAGTCTGGGCCTTTGGGAATTTTCAGGAAGATTTTTGTTTTCCTTGGACCATGATCATTCTGTCCATCTGTCCTTCTGTCACTTCGAAACATATCTTCACTGATTTTTGCAGGTTTCATCCTGATGGCATCAACCACTCCAGGATTTGTTACACCTTCCTGCCCTCGGTGCAGTTTGGTTCTTCTCCACACAAACCCTTTACCAAGGATTTAGAAATCATCAGATGTCAGGACAGTTTTGCAGCAGCTGACGTCACTCTGTCTGTTCTTTCGCATATTTCTCCCGTGATTTCTGATTCTTCAGGCAGATGATTGGTTTCTGCTGCTTTTCTGTTCCTCTGGACTTCAACGCTCCTCGATCCTGTTCTGAATAGTTTGTAGTACATCGTATCTGGACCTTCTGGATGTCTGAAGAAATCATTTCTGCAGTTCTCGTCATTGTGTTCTTGATTTCGCTCACAGTTATTCTGCTCGGTCTGCTGGTGGTCTTTCTGGGCCTGTGCTCTACAGTGGAAGTCCTACATCTTACAAAATATTATTAAAAATATCCAACCATGGAGAAGGAAGACTGAATTTTATTTGTCGTCTTTAGGGACGAAGATTTTAAACACGATGTCTTTTAAACGTATTGTAATTTATACGGACGTATGAAGTGAATTACGGTCCGACAGCAGAGTAACAACGTGGTGTAGTTTATCACATTAACCGAAGATTATCTGTGACAAGCGGAATTAAGTGCCCGAATACTTTATAATATTTTTTGTCTAATTAAAGTTTAAGTATATCTCTTATTTAGATAAGTATATTTTAGATATTTCAACATAACAATCTGTTTTGGGTGAAACAGTCTCTCTATTTTTTTTTTTTTTTTTAGATTTGTGTCTAAATTCTTTTCAGGGCTACATTCTGTTTGTCTGAACATGTAGAAGTCAAGGGATGTATTTAAAAAAGAGAAAGAAAAATAAATACAAAATATGTGTGTATATGAGAGAGAGAGAGAGCGAGAGAGAGAGAGAGAGCGAGAGAGAGAGAGAGATAAATATACAAAACAGAAAAGCAGCCAGAGAAACAGAGAAAAGAGAGAAAAGAAAAAGACACATTATTTTCACGCCTCTGTATTTTGTTGTTGTGACTCTGTTGCAGCTGCTTCTGTCTCTCTGTCTGTCTCTGTGTCCATCTCTCTCTCTCTCTCTCTCTCTCTCACACACACACACACACACACACACACACACACACACACACACACACACACACACACGGTTAATAAAATGGAATTAAGTGAGCTCTGTGTTCATCGCTTTTGGGAGTCAATGGTTTCCGTATGGTGTAAATTATTCATGGCTTCAGGACTCTATGGCAGTGCGACAGGTTGAAGTGCGCTCTCTATGGAAAGGTCTGTTGTGTAACGGGATTTAAGGTCCCACTGGGGCCGGACACGGCAGTTTGACCGGGGCCTTCGATGGGTCCCCCTCCTAATCCTACCCCGGGGGCAACAGCACAGATTGCAGGTTCCCCCTCTTTTATAAGAATGAACACTGAATGGTGCTGATTATCTTTCATACGCTGAGCAGCCACCAGCCTCGGCAGATGACACTGTTACAGCCATCATGACTGGTGATGTATTAAGCGTCAAGTGTGTGTGTGTCTGTGTGTGTGTGTGTGCGTGCTGGGGGGGGGGGGGGGTATAAAGGGTTTAAGTGCTTTACAGCTTCAATGTAACTGGATTATAGTTTGGAAAACAGTCAGTTAGATGTGTGAAATACGCTTTTGGACTCACATTAAAGATGATGTGTGTTACGGCTCCAGACGCGACCAACAGGTCTGAAAGAAAGCAGAATGAAGCCTTATTTATTTACATTCTCTTCTTTCCTTTAAATCACACTTTGCTCAGCTAATCATTTATATTATCATTTGGTTCCAAAGAAGGTTCTGTCTATAAAACGTCATGTTACATAATGTTTATAGATGCGTTTACAAATCTGCTGCAAAACCTTTCAGTGCCATGATTAAGGTTAGTTCCGTGTTAGCTTCATGCTACATTTAAATCGACCCAATCACTATGATTCAAAGCACTGTTTATCAGGTTCATGACCTCTGAAGACGAAACGTTTAGCTCATGAATTTTAGTACAACTCTACAGTTTCACAATATGATGGAACTCTGGTTCTAGCTGCTAATTTAAGCTGTGTGTTTATTTTCCTAACCTGGCAACAGCGAGCACATTCCATTATTTATAGACAAATATCTTTTTTAATATTGTCTCTTACCAGCTGTTTCTGAAACTGGTCCCTGTACAGAATTGACCTAAACGCTTCTAAAAGCTGGTCTGACTATCCGCCATTCTGCAGACTCATTTAGGAATGGAGTCACAAAGCAGTACTTAGAAGCTGTCAGTTACATTTCTGATAGCGAAGGCTTTTGAGAATCGTCACGTCGATGTTCGCGAGGCTTCTGTCCTGGGTTTACAGCGTCGGGATAAAAAGCTAGCTAGTTTGCTAACGTCAGTCATTAGCTAATTTAAAAATGATCAAACGTTTACTATTACGTCTACAATAGACTTTCGTAACCGAACGCTATCTATAATTTAAAGCGTATGAAGGATCCTCAAGCCGTGAGACGGTGCATTAAGAGACAGCCTACTGCTGCCTGATGGGATTTAATATGTATGTAGTGATGTGAAGCTCAATAGAACATCTCGGTCCTAATGTTCCTGATCTCCTTTAATCCTTATGTGTGATTACATTTATTATAGAAACTAATGGCTTTCAGAAGTCTGATGGAAACCTGTGATGTTTTTTTCCGTGTCATTGAACCGAATGTTCTTGTTTGTTCCGTTTACAGTCGTAGTCTGTAGTAAATATGAGAAGTCCATGTGGAACATAAAGACGTGAAACCCGAACGCTGACATACTGAAATGAATCGCTTCAGCCTCAAAGCCAGGACAGAAGCCAAGGTATTATTACTAATACGATTGTTTGTACAGCGACACTTACGAAGCTATTTACCGTCTCTGATCGACTTCATATACAGCTTAAAGTTACAGCTTTACCCTCGATGTAACGTATGAGATCGTATATTAATATAAACGCGCACTACTGTCAGAAAACACTCGAGTCTATGGTATAAGTGCAATAAGCCTGAACACTGAGCTATCTGAATACAAAAGTGTTCACTTTAGTTCCTGAGCCAAGGTCACTCTGATTCCAGGAGAGCTGCAACTTTTACGGTCCATGCGATAGAATGTCCAAGCTATTCTCAAAAGCAAACGTCTCTGAAGTTGACTTATAACCTTCAAAGCCAAAGCCCCGAGCGCTCATTAGCTCGTCCGGACTCGTGAGTCTGTGTCCAGCTGATAGATGAGCCTCAGAATGCTTAATATCATATTGTGCATCTTGAATTGGCTTTTGATGTGAATCCATTGGTTATGGTACAGAAACGATTGAGAAGTCGCCCTTTTTCTCCCCATTTCGCCATAAAAAGCTTTGACGTTCTCCTCAAAAGGGGTTTGTCCTCCCTCTATGGAAGTTAGTTTCCAATTCAGTGGACTTTTTGGTCTTTCAAAAAACGCTGGGTCAAACTAATGAATTTAATGAACTCTCTCTGACACAAAAGGCACCGTTTTGGCATTTGAACTTTCCCAAAAGCAGACGGGCAGGTCAGCAAACTCTTTCATGCGGTTTGTACACAAATGTGACAGAGTGTTTAGAGCGAGGCGCTCTTCAGCGTACCCCTACTGACAAGTTTGTTCAGAGTGTCGCTCCTCTCGGCTATTGTTCACCCATTCTCAAGCAGTTCCTCTTTCACTCCCTAACACACTCCCTAACAACAAAAGTGGAAGAATGTGAGCACATTTTCACCAACTTTTCACACACACACACACACACACACACACACACACACACACACACACACACACACACACACACACACTCACACACAAACTGACAGCCGAGAGCTGGCCTGGCAGAGCACTAACTCTTTTTTCTCCTTCCTCTTTCCTCCTACTCTCTCTCTCTCTCTCTCTCTCTCTCTGTCTCTCTCTTTACCTTTATCTACATCTCCGTATTGTCCTGTTCTACATCTTTGCTGTCCAAGTCTCGTCCGAGAGGGGCGGAGACAGGGTTAAAAAGGAGAGAGAAGCAGTAGATAGGAAGAGGGAGGGATGAAGGGAACAAGTCCTGAAGCACCTGCTGTCTGATGCATGATGCTTTAATGAATCAATTTCACTCAGAAAAGAAAAGTCAGAGTAAAACGAGCTCCTCACAGCCAGACGCCAGATAAATTCTGTTCAGTTTTGGTTAAATGATCACCAGCGAACGTTTCTGTACTTTTACTGAACGAATACGGAACACTGCAATAAAAACATTTCTCCTTCTTCTTCTTCTTCATCTTCTTATATTCCCTTTCTTTTCTATTCCATTCCTTAATGGAAACTTTTCTTTTTAGTATCATTTGTGCTTCTTTCCTCCATCTATAATTCTTTGATATTTCTGTCCGTCCCTCTATCCTTTCTTTCCTCATTACATTAGATCTTTCCCTAATTTTATCCCTGAATTATTCCATCCATTCTTCCTTCCTTTCAGTCTGTCGTACCTCCCTATGAAGAACTAAATAATGTTCAGAAAAACCGTAACCACACCTATATTCTGTCTCCTTAGCCTGCATGTGTCCATCATACCATCATTGCTCTGTCCTTCATTTGTTCTCTCTTTCGTACCATACCGATCTCAAATTGACTCCATATCTGCTTTCAATATGCAGTGGATTTTTATCTCCAGTGTTGAAGCTCAATCTTTCTTACTTTCAACTCAAAATCAAAACAAATTTTGTATCGTTTTTGTAAAGCCGCTTTTTGTTGTGGAAGATCGTGACGCAAACACATGCACACACACGCACACACATGCACACACACACACATGCACACACACACGCACGCACATGCACACACACACGCACGCACGCACACGCACCCACACCCATGCACACACATGCACACACACACGCACGCACACGCACACACACGCACACACACACAGTAAGCTATAATAAAGCACTCTGTGTGTTTGCACTTCATCAATAACACATTTATTCCTACTTATTTAAACATTTAGTCACCGGGATTCCAGCTGTTTGATGTTGACATTCAGGTCACAATTAATGAAGATTAATGAGTCCATTTGTATTCAGAGCAGCTGACTGAAGCGCTAACCACATTAGCCTTTAGCTTCATAACAGCGCAGTGGGCCGAGTTTGGCATGAGAGACTGTACTGGCACGAAACGAAAGAAAGGCAGCGTTTGTCACAGTGAGAACTACACACACAGGGTGATGAATAAAAAATCCCCCCCAACTCTGAGAAAAAGGGGGCATTTGCATGTGCAAGAAAAGCGGCCTGAATCATTTTCATAACCCAATATCCTCTTTTCTTCCCAAATCTCTATGGAGTGCTTTGTGTTTTGGGGCTACCTTTTGTTTAAGTTTGCGTTTGATTTTCTTTTTTTTTTTCTTTCTTCCTCATTCAATCTTGCATCTGACTCCCCCCCCCTCCATCCTAATGACCAGGGTGACCATTCTCATTCGCTTCTTTCCCTCTGTCTTTGTGTGTGTGTGTGTGTGTGTGTGTGTGTGTGTGTGTGTGTGTGTGTGATGTCAGTCAGCTGAGGGCACTGTGCTCAGGGTGTAAAATTTGTTGGGTGTGTTTTTGTGGACGGGTCACTGGGCATTAACGGTGGCTCCCAGCCTTCCTGCAGATGCAGCTCTATTGAGACGGACGACACGCGGCAGGATGCATCCCAATTCCCCCTCCTTTCCCTAACTAACTAACTAACTATATATATATATATATACCTTTCTGATACAACACTTATAGTAGTTCAATCTAGTCTGCTTGCAACGCCTCAGCTGTGTGATTGTGCTAATAATTCGAACCCAGTCTGAACCACCTCAAATGTCTGCTGTCACATTTCTGTAGTCTGTCTAACAAAACAAGAGCTGCTGGGTTTTTATAAACAAATTGAGTGCCCTGCTGGTGCCATTTCCATGCCAAGACCAAAAAATAAAAAAAACAGAGACCACAAGAAGAAAGAAATGGTTTAAAAGACCACACGCAACTAACAATTACTACTATTGAGCACAATTGTGCACCGATGACTATTAACATATACAAAAAAAAACTTTTGTATTTACCTTTTAATACCTATGATAAACTGATCCACTTTAACGTCACGCATTTAACACTTAGTACTTTATTCCTGATAAACTACAGATAATAATAATGATTTCACAATGAACAGGAATAAAATAAACCATATATAGAAGAGTTAGACAGGAAGTGATGGTGTTGGAAGACAGCCAGGGTCTAAAATATTATATACAATTATATATTTATATCTTTATATAATTATAATTATATATTATTATTATTATTATTATTATTAAATGTATAAATTATAGGAGTATTAAAATCTACTCCTTACATTTCCATTTAAACTTTGTAAACATTTATTTTTTATGATCGTGTTTAAACAAGTTGCTGCTTATGTAACTGTTCGTTTGTTAAAGTGTCGCCGTTAGCGTTCGCTCTCGTCGGGAAATCGTGAGTGTGGATCCTAGCGATATATCAGACGTCAGTGATTGGGAAGCTAAAAGAGGGACGGAGGGGCTTTAGTCTCTGTCCCACTGCCAATCAAAGAGACGCTCGCACATCATGGGTGTCTGTAAGCTTGTGTATGTGGAAGTGGACAGATACCACTTTTTGTTCTGAGTGTGTTATGCAGCAGTTCCAAAAGCTTAGCAGCTGGTACCTGTCGTATGATAGAACAGAGCTGGCTGGTGGAAGGGAATGTGTGTGTGTGTGTGTGTGTGTGTGTGTGTGTGTGTGTGTGTGTGTGTGTGTGTGTGTGTGTGTGTGTGTGTGTGTACATGGTGTTCTGAGATGGATGGGTGCTCTATCCAGGGTGTATTCCTGTAAAAAGGCCACAGATCCACCAGCACCCCGACCTGGATGAAGCACTGACTGATGATGCTGAAGGTGACATTATTACGAGACACAGTACATAGTCTGCAGCGTACACAGACAGAATTAAGAACATATACGTATGCTTTACTTATACAGTGGTGCTCTTCGAGGTCAAATAGTCAGAGGGCAGCATTTTTACTCCCTTCTAAACACACACTCCCACACACGAGTACACACAAACACACA
>NC_062543.1:667019-689519 GCF_022655615.1 Tachysurus fulvidraco | reverse complement strand
TAAATTAAAATTCTACAGGAAATGACTACAAAATTATTTTCTACTTGAGGGGGAAAAAAAGTTAAAGGTAACTTCGGATTAAATTTCACTTCTTTTTGCAGACAGGATTCGGGTGTTAGGATGGCGGATTAACATACACAAATAGACGTACATACTTGACTGCTTAAATATTTGCATTATGCATATCCAAGACAAGAAGCAGCTAAAACACATCTCAAGACATGTGATGTATCTCCTGCATCAACACAACAACATCAGCTGTGGGGCTTTCTGTTGTTGCTGTTAAAGCAGTCAGGAAACGTAAAACTATTAGATATTATAGAGATATTATAAGACTGTTATTATACAGAAAAATGTTTACATGTCTTATATATTCTAAACCTATAATAATAATAATAATAATAATAATAATAATAATAATAATAATAATAATAATAAAAAGAAAATAATTCCAACAGTTTAACCTTTTCAAGATAATATAACTATTCCAAAATACATTTAGGTATTAAAGTTTTAAAAAGCTTTACTATAAAGCAAGAGAAATTGATTGAGGTCATATCTGTACTCACAAACCATATTTCCTGCAGTTACATCAGCGACTCTACCTTTTATAGTGTCCATGTAATACATTTAACACTAAAGAGCTAAAAAGCCTTAATGGTTTGAGAGACTTGGTATCATCTTATAGCTCTTTCCTGAGAAAAGGAGAGTTTTTAACAGCCAATGTTTATTAAAACTAATGAATAAGAGCTTAGATAAAAGTGGTCTCTGCATGAAACTAAATGCATGAAACTAATTTATCCGCTTTTTGTGTGCGTGTGTGTGTGCGTGTGTGCGTGTGTGTGTGTGTGCGTGTGTGTGTGTGTGTGTGTGTTTATACAAACAACTGGATGAAAGTGAGTGCTGAAAATGTTAAAGTGCTGCCCCCTATTGACACTTCAGAGAAACAGCTGAAGAAGTTTGGACACTAAACATTCAGCTTATTTCCTAAGTGTCTTAAATGCTTAAGATGTGTGATATATGTCAGAGAAACAAGACATAAATTCTGTAGCTGTAACACCAGTTCATTGACACCTGTTTTCAATTAAAAAAAAGTGGGGAAAATAAGATTTTCATTTAACTGGCCCTCTTATGTTAAACAAATGTTAAGATCAGTTAAAAATACTCGAGGGAAAAATCACAATGTCCTTCTGTAGGCAAAAACACGACGATCAGCTCTGGGAAGAAACGTACCGGACACCTACATCATGCAAAACAGCACTTGGTTTAGACTTTTGTCTGTGAAAAATAAATGTATAAACTACACTTGAGAATAAAGGTGAGCAGCTGAACATCACAATGAAGTGCACGTTGGACAACCTTCATGTTCTTACTTTTCTTCCTGCTGAAATCACTCTAACCCTAATGTTCTGACTCAAAGGGCATGAAGGTTTAATTGTACTGGAGATTAAATTGAAAAGTGACACAGTTTAGACGTATGAGATGATGTAAACATCGCTTTAAATATATATCGAGTCCAAAACTCAAAACGTCAGACACAAATGATTGAGAACATTTGAGATGAGGAGAATACTTTGCTGGACTTTACATCTGAATCAGGTGTCTACACAGTGACCTGTGCAAATAGACCAACAAATGAGCACCTGCAGATGTGTCAGAATTCATATTATAATGTGTGTGTGTGTGTGTGTGTGTGTGTGTGTGTGTGTGTGTGTGTGTGTGTGTGTGTGTGTGTGCGCTTTGCATGACTGTACAAGCATGCATAATGTGTGTTTTTGAACTCACTGGTAGGGCGAAGAGTTTTGGTCCTTGTATGGCCACTCAAATCCGAGAGGAACGGACTGTGTGTATTAGAGACGTCAAAAAAAAGGCAAAGGAGGGCAGTAATGAATTTGGGGCGAAATGAGTGTTAATGGCACTGGCATTACTCGTAGTCCACATAACAAATTATTGGAAATTTGACAAGCACACCAATTTATCTCTTCATGCCCGGTGGGAGCGCACTGGAGTCCTCTTGTGCTCGCCACGGCAAGACAATTTCGACTCATTTTCCTATTTATAACAATAGAACCAGCCATTAAGACAAATTAATGTCATTATCAAGTCGCCATGAAAATGACAACTAGCGGCGTTTCGAGCGGGCTTTAGTGGGCCATTCACCATAATGAAATCCGCTGTACAGCAACTGAAAAGAAACACTCCAAGTAATTATTTTCTAGTAGCTTGTTTGTCTGCCGGCCGTTCGTTTGCTTTCAGCCCAATTATGGAGCGAGCCGAGCCGCGGAGGCGCGCAGAGAGGCCTAATTGGCCAATTAGCGGCCCGTTCCAGGGCTTTTAGCTCCGGTAGAGTGGAGAGAAAGAGAGAGCGAGAGAGAGCGGGCATGAGAGACAGAGATGCTGGGAGTAAAAGAGAGAGAGGGAGAGAGAGGGAGAGAGAGAGAGAGAGAGAGAGAGAGAGAGAGAGAGAGAGAGAGAGAGAGAGAGAGAGAGAGAGAGAGAGATGGTGGGAGTGGGGGGGTAGTAGAAAAGTGTTCTACAGAACTACACATACCTGGTCACTCAAACACAACACTCCATTACACACACAACACATATGTAGAGGATACACACCTACATATAATCAATCACATATCACAGACCAGAACCACACCACAAACCAGTCAAGTTACTAGTTAAATAAACTAGTTTAGAGAACACAACCACTAATTTACTGCACATCATGTGCCTTAAAGTTATCAGGCTGCTAAATAAAGACTCGCAGGCTGACTACAAGGAGAAAATAAGTCCTGCCAAATGAGTTATACAGCGAAGGCACGAGAACAGTACAATGATACATTATACTAAATTCTACATTTTAACTTTTAAAGGAAATAAACACACACATATGATTTACATTCTCATATCTCTCCTCTCCTTTATATCACTTCAGTATAGAGAGCCACTGTTTGAGGACAGAAGAGTGAGAGAGAGAGAGAGAGAGAGAGAGAGAGAGAGAGAGAGAGAGAGAGAGAGAGAGAGAGAGAGAGAGAGAGAGAGAGCTGCTGATTAATTTGTCTGACAATAACACCGTTGAAAATCACAGGATTTTATTAAAGCGCTCATTCTGATACTTTCTAGGAGACGTTCCACATAAACCGTATAAGAAATGTGTGCTGAAATGTTGAAGGTTTTCTAAAATTAAATGTTTATATAATATTTATGGAAGACGTTTCCAGTGTCCGCATGTTCTAACTGTCAGAGGCAAAGAGTTTGAAGACAGAGGAGTTTGAGGACAGAAGCGATATGAGGACAGATGAGTTTGAGGACAGTTGAGTTTGAGGACAGATGAGTTTGAGGACAAAGTAGTTTGAGGACAGATGAGTTTGAGGACAAAGTAGTTTGAGGACAGAGGAGTTTGAGGACAAAAGAGTATGAGGACAGAAGAGTATGAGGACAGAAGAGTATGAGGACAGAGGAATTTGAGGACAGAGGAGTTTGAGGACAAAGTAGTTTGAGGACAGAAGAGTTTTAGGACAGAAGAGTATGGGGACAGAGGAGTATGAGGACAATGGAGTTTAAGGACAGATGAGTTTGAGGACAAAGTAGTTTGAGGACAGAAGAGCTTGAGGACAGAAGAGTTTGAGGACAGAAGAGTTTGAGGACAGAGGAGCTTGAAAATTGTAATCACTGATAAACTGTTGAGGAATAAAACACTTCAAGGTTTATATAATAATAAGGCTATTATAATATAATAAACACTGGTGTTGATTATTTTTCTACAGTGGCAAGATTCTTTACATAACACAGACACAGTGTGATAAAATATTCTGGTTAACACTGAACAGCTCCACTATCTGCTAGTGGGTCCAACAAACTGTGTGTGTTTGCATACCAAATTACACGTTCAGAAAATGTTTTGTGTTCAGCTCACCTTTCTACCCTTCACCCCATAACTGCCCATCCCTCTCTCTCATTCCCCCATTTCACATATCCACTCCATTGCCCTGCCTCTGCAACTACTCTCTCTCTCTCTCTCTCTCTCTCTCTCTCTCTCTCATCAAACACACACACACACACACACACTCTCTCTAGATCATAGTGCATGTGTTAATTAAACACTCTTTCAGATCATTCCCTCTCTCAAGTGGCTGCAGAGGCAGAAGCCATTAGGCAGAAAGCTCCACTATCTGCATTTCCACGCGCAGCTCACCGTGTATTAAAGTGAAATTCATCCCGTAATTATCCGCCTCTGCGCCTGCCACCTGCCCCAGCGCGACACCTCCGCGCTGTTTCCCATCATGCCACAGGCCCAATTAGACCCTGATGGACCCTGCTAATTACGTTAATACAAAAAAAATCGCGCCTGCCTACGAAACAAGGGTCGTTATGTGCAAAATATATGGTAATGAAACATTAGCCTTGATTTTATTTGGATTAAAAACAGTTAGAGGCATGCTGAAGTGATAAAATACCGATGTGTGTCACAGAGAGTGTGTGTAGCACAGTATGTGCTGCCTTTGTCCCACAAATAAAGTGTGCTGTTCAAGAAAAAGAACTGAAGGAATTTTTATTCAGGAAACACAGACTTAAGAAAAGAACTAAAAGACTACACTCAATTAGACGAGATTAGATTAGACTCCATGGACATGTGCTATGTTAATGTCCGTATTGTCCACGTTTCCCCACATGAAATCTGGTTCAAACTGAACACTATATCAGATTTGATACTATACAACATATCCGGCCGACATATTTGGACTTAAGCTACTTGTGTGTACATTTTCACTGTAGCATTTATCACCATAAATATAATTAAATAACAGTCGTATGTTGTTAGATTTCTTGACACTATACTTGACTAGAAACTTTGACAATCTAAGCTAATATTAGTATATTACTAATATTAATATTAGTTCGCTTTGTCATGACAAACAATATTATAGTTATTTCATGAAAGACGTGTAAGTTGACGTTTAACTGAAAATTAATTCACAGGTTACTGAACAATTTCCATACCTCATACCCCATAATCACATACCTCATACCCCATATCACATTCCCCATAACCCATATGACATACCTCATAACCCATACCACATAACTCATACCCCATATCACATACCCCACACCTCATACCCCATAATCACATACCTCATAACCCATACCACATACCTCATTCCCAATAATCACATACCTCATACCCCATAATCACATACCTCATAACCCATACCACATACCCCATATCACATAACCCATACCTCATACCCCATAATCACATACCTCATAACCCATACCACATACCCCATATCACATACCCCATACTTCATACCCCATAATCACATACCTCATACCACATACCCCATATCAGATACCCCATAACCCATATCACATACCTCATAACCCATACCACATACCTCATACCCCATATCACATACCTCATAACTCATACCACATACCTCATACCCCATATCACATACCACATACCTCATAACCCATACCACATACCTCATACCCCATACCTCATAACCCATACCACATACCCCATACCTCATACCCTATATCACATACCTCATAACCCATACCACATACCTCATACCCCATATCACATACCTCATACCCCATACCTCATACCCCATACCACATACCTCATACCCCATATCACATACCCCATAATCACATACCTCATAACCCATACCACATACCCCATATCACATACCCCATAATCACATACCTCATACCCCATACCTCATAACCCATACCACATACCTCATACCCCATATCACATACCTCATAACCCATACCTCATACCCCATATCACATACCTCATACCCCAATACCTCCAGCATTTCAGGTGTTCCACTGTTACTTCCTGTAACCAGAATATTAAATCCATCAGGTTTTATTGTTAAACTTACTTTCTTTATAGAATTGTCTGAAAATGTAAATATACAGAGTTAACTTTAATTCCTCTATAATCCTTATATCCTTAATAAAAAAACAGAATGACACAAGTCTATCTGGACAAACAGAAATAATAATATAATATAAATATAATTAATAATTATTAAATTATTATTGAATTATTGTATCAAACACTGTAATTTGACTTAAGTGTTAATTAAACAACCAACACTTAATTCAGTCAGATAAATATATTAGTGTAAAAGTAAAACTAAAAAGGGATATAAACTATAAACTTACATGAAACTGATTAGCTGTTTCATTATAAACATGTTTATTAAAGCAGTTAGCAGTCGGCTAGCAGTCGGCTAGCAGCTGTCAGTCAAGCTGAGAGGAAGAAGAAATGTCTTTACAAACCGAACTAAAACAGAAGAACAAGTGAGAGTGCGGGGGAGAGAGACGAGCTGTCAGTCCGTGTGTTTTAAAAGGAAAACACTGTGATTTATCGTGTGTTCACTTTCATTAGCTTAGCGCTTTCTTTCCTGTCAGGTCGGCGGGGTGCACGCGCACAACACAACAGTGCCCTCGCGCTCATTAGCGCGCGTACAGCGGAAGGTCGCGTGAACTGAATGCTCTTTCCGCGAGCGCTTTCTCTCTCTTTCATCGTGGTCAGTCAGCCGTGTACAATCATCCACCTGCTCCAAACAAACGGTGCGCTTTTCTGTCCTTTTTTTGTTTTTAAGGAAGTTATTTAAATGGCGTTTTTATTGACACGGATCATGACCCCCTCGCGCGCACCCTGACCGAGGTCTTGCGCTATAACTAAAGCGCTCGAGCGCTGTCGTTACCCGGTGTGATGACGTCACAGCTCTGATTGTAGTTCTTTATATAAACTTGGACATTTAAAAACATTCAGATGTTTTTTTTTTGTTTCTTTGCTATAACAAACCACACACACATCACACGTCACACACACATCACACGTCACACACACACACATCACACGTTACTACACACACATCACACAGACACACACATAGGCAATATATAACACAGTGTTACTACATAATATATATGTATTTTAAGCTTTATATTTATATATTCTTGTGTGTTAGAAGATTCTATCTCTCTCTCTCTCTCTCTCTCTCTCTCTCTCTCTCTCTCTCTCTCTGTCTACAGTATGTGTCTCTCTCACTCCTTCTCTCTCTCACTCCGTCTCTCTCTCACTGTCTTTGCCCCCCCCCTCCCTCTCTGTTTCTTACTCTCTCTGTCTTTCTCACACACACACACACACACACACACACACACACACACACACACACACACACACACACAAGTATCAACATATATGTCTTTTTCCCTCTGTGTTCACTGTGACTGCCTGCACTGTGACCTTTGACCCCTGCCTTTTCCTGTTCTGGTGGTGGGGGCTGTCACAGGCACCTGTAGACAGGCAGGTGACAGAGAGACTGAGGAACATAGTCGCATCTCTGTGCTTTCTGGGTAAAGGCCACAGAAGAAAGCGCAGATTAGGGCCTCTTTTTATCTGTCAGCATTAAACAAATTAATCCATTGCAGCTCATCTGAGTGTAAAATCTCTAGATTTACTGTTTCTATAGAAGCGAGGCCTGAGGTCGCTCACACTGCCTTGCCCTCTAAAGCCTGAAACATATTTTAAACCCTTTATTATTGCTTAATTATGGAGTCTATGGAAAAGGAGGATTTGTGCTTTGTGAAGGAGTGGGCTGCACGCCAGCAAGGGTCAATATAAACTCCACTGGTAAACATCACAAAGAAAGAAAACAACAAAACACATTGACGCCTCAGACTCCAGGCCTTTAAGGGTGGCTTCCTCACACGGACGCTCAAAAGCACTTTTGTGCAGTATTGAGCTTTTTTTTGTTCATCGCTAAGCCTCGACTAAACACACTAAGCAGATAAAAGAGTCTTTTTAGAAGAAAAGATGATGTTCCCTTTTGAGACCCTTAAGGGAATAATTCAGGATCAAAGCAACAAGTTTTATTATAGGATTATTAATAACGTTAAAATTTTTATATATATATATGAATGCGTTACGCAGCAGGAGACCTCGACCGAATTGTTTCTGTTAAATGACGGGGTGCGTTAACGCAGGCCACAGAGCCACATGGCTCGGGTCAAACTGTGTCAACTCCAGTTAGGTACAGATGAGCAGCTTCTCTAAAACCCCACCATGCAGCTCCATCTTCCTTTCATGTCATTATGCTTCTGATTGTTCTACAACTGAAAAGCTTTGAGTTTAAATGTATTGCTTTATAAAGACATACATTCCATTTTTTCTCATGGAACTGAAAATAAGAAGCACAACCTGCCTAATTCCATGAGAAAAAGTCTGAAGTTTGTTAAAATGACATATTACTTATATTATTATATTATATTATTATAGTTTACATAGCGATATAAAATGATATTTTAATTTAAATATATACACAACTCATTATTCACATTCAAACAAATAAAACCTAAATAAATAGAAAAACGTTTTTTTTTATCGTAATAATGTTTTCACAGCTTGCTTTAGTATTTTATTTATTTATTAATGCGATAAAAGTGACTAATCTGTAGTTCTGAAAACTACAAACCCAGAAGCAGACATACACGGACGCCATGATTCTACGTCATCAACACGCGCCGACGGGCAAAAAGGTTCGTGTTTCGAGGCTGATTTGTTCTGCAGAGATAAAGGTTTGTGTTCCTGTCAGGTTGTTGTTTAACTTCTATACACTTTACTGAAACCCACTAAACTCACGCGTGTTTTGAGCCCGACGGCAGGAAGAGACGCTTTTATATTGTGTTTTTACAGACAGACAGAGAGAGAGACAGACAGAGAGAGAGACAGACAGACAGACAGACAGACAGACAGAGACAGAGAAAAAGAGAGAGACAGACGGAGAGAGAGAGAGAGACAGACAGAGAAAAAAGAGAGAGAGACAGACAGACGGAGAGAGACAGACGGAGAGAGACAGAGAGAGAGAGACAGACAGAGAAAAAAAGAGAGAGAGACAGAGGAGACAGACAGAGAAAGAGAGAGACAGACAGGGAGACAGACAGAGAGAGATGGAGAGTCATACAGAGAGAGAGACAGACAGAGAAAAAGAGAGAGACAGACAGAGAAAAAGAGAGAGAAAGAGAGAGAGAGATGGAGATTCATACAGAGACAGACAGACAAAGAGACGGAGAGAGACAGACAGACAGGGAGACAGAGAGAGAGAGAGACGGAGTGTCATACAGACAGAGAGAAAGAGAGTGAGACAGACAGACAGACAAAGACAGACAGACAGACAAAGAGAGACAGAGAGTGAGACAGACAAAGAGACAGAGAGTGAGACAGACAAAGAGAGACAGAGAGTGAGACAGACAGACAAAGAGAGACAGAGAGTGAGACAGACAGACAAAGAGAGACAGAGAGTGAGACAGACAGACAGACAAAGAGAGACAGAGAGTGAGACAGACAGACAGACAAAGAGAGACAGAGAGTGAGACAGACAAAGAGACAGAGAGTCAGACAGACAGACAAAGAGAGACAGAGAGTGAGACAGACAGACAAAGAGAGACAGAGAGTGAGACAGACAGACAGAGAGACAGAGAGTGAGACAGACAGACAGAGAGTGAGACAGACAGAGAGTGAGACAGACAAAATGAGACAGAGTGAGACAGACAGACAAAGAGAGACAGAGAGTGAGACAGACAGACAAAGAGAGACAGAGAGTGAGACAGACAGACAGAGAGTGAGACAGACACCACTTCAGCAGCACGCTTTAAAACACACTGAAGACTCAGGATTGTTTACCTGGAGAACAGCTTGGGAGCTTTTTCCTCCATAGCAACATCAGTAGCATGAACGTGTCTTTGTTACAGCATGAAGTTCGCTTCTCTTCTTTATTACTGAACGCTGATTTACTTTAAATTAAAAAGAAGTTTCATTTGAATGAATGTAAAGTGTTTTCTCCCACAGAATGCCTTTAGGTTGTCTACGTTTGGCTCTGAGCCACACAGTGAGAGCCTTGTGCTCCTCCACAGTCCTGTATAAACCCCAGTACAGCAGGGCCACATGGGCTCACCTGGGCACAAAGACCCAGCAGTGGACGCTGTTCTCCACCGTAGCGGGTGACGACGGAGACGCCACCGAGGACGAACCTGAGGAGAAGAAGAAGAAGAAGAAGAAACAGGACCCAAAAGCTCGAACGACTATCAGGAGCGTGGGCAGGAAGATCCACGACCGGCACCTGGTCCTGCTGGACGAGGAGGGTGAGAACCTGGGGACCGTGCACCGCGCCGACGCCCTGAGGCTAATGGACGAGAAAGGGCTGAAGCTCGTGACTGTAAACGAGAACGCCGAGCCGCCGGTGTACCGGCTCATGAGCGGAAAACAGATTCACGAGGAGCAGATGAGACTGCGGGAAAAACAGAAAGCCAAGGCAACAGGTGAGCGTGGTGTGTGTGATGGGTCTCCTTTTCACACTGATGTAGAAAAATATATACACACACTGACATCTACACAAGCCATCACCAAGCTCACACACATACTGACATCTACACAAGCCATCACCAAGCTCACACACATACTGACATCTACACAAGCCATCACCAAGCTCACACACATACTGACATCTACACAAGCCATCACCAAGGTCACACACATACTGACATCTACACAAGCCATCACCAAGGTCACACACATACTGACATCTACACAAGCCATCACCAAGCTCACACACATACTGACATCTACACAAGCCATCACCAAGCTCACACACACACTGACATCTACACAAGCCATCACCAAGCTCACACACATACTGACATCTACACAGGCCATCACCAAGGTCACACACATACTGACATCTACACAAGCCATCACCAAGCTCACACACATACTGACATCTACACAAGCCATCACCAAGCTCACACATACTGACATCTACACAAGCCATCACCAAGGTCACACACACTGACATCTACACAGTCCATCACCAAGCTCACACACACACTGACATCTACACAAGCCATCACCAAGCTCACACACACTGACATCTACACAAGCCATCACCAAGCTCACACATACTGACATCTACACAAGCCATCACCAAGCTCACACACACTGACATCTACACAAGCCATCACCAAGGTCACACACACTGACATCTACACAAGCCATCACCAAGCTCACACACACTGACATCTACACAAGCCATCACCAAGGTCACACACACTGACATCTACACAAGCCATCACCAAGCTCACACACACTGACATCTACACAAGCCATCACCAAGCTCACACACACTGACATCTACACAAGCCATCACCAAGGTCACACACACTGACATCTACACAAGCCATCACCAAGCTCACACACACTGACATCTACACAGGCCATCACCAAGGTCACACACACTGACATCTACACAAGCCATCACCAAGCTCACACACATACTGACATCTACACAAGCCATCACCAAGCTCACACACATACTGACATCTACACAAGCCATCACCAAGCTCACACACACTGACATCTACACAAGCCATCACCAAGCTCACACACATACTGACATCTACACAAGCCATCACCAAGGTCACACACACTGACATCTACACAGTCTATCACCAAGCTCACACACACACTGACATCTACACAAGCCATCACCAAGCTCACACATACTGACATCTACACAGGCCATCACCAAGGTCACACACACTGACATCTACACAGGCCATCACCAAGGTCACACACACTGACATCTACACAGTCCATCACCAAGCTCACACACATACTGACATGTACACAAGCCATCACCAAGCTCACACACACACTGACATCTACACAAGCCATCACCAAGCTCACACATACTGACATCTACACAAGCCATCACCAAGGTCACACACACTGACATCTACACAAGCCATCACCAAGCTCACACACACTGACATCTACACAAGCCATCACCAAGGTCACACACACTGACATCTACACAAGCCATCACCAAGCTCACACACATACTGACATCTACACAGGCCATCACCAAGCTCACACACATACTGACATCTACACAAGCCATCACCAAGCTCACACACACTGACATCTACACAAGCCATCACCAAGCTCACACACACACTGACATCTACACAAGCCATCACCAAGCTCACACACACACTGACATCTACACAAGCCATCACCAAGCTCACACACATACTGACATCTACACAAGCCATCACCAAGCTCACACACACTGACATCTACACAGTCCATCACCAAGCTCACACACATACTGACATCTACACAAGCCATCACCAAGCTCACACATACTGACATCTACACAAGCCATCACCAAGCTCACACACATACTGACATCTACACAAGCCATCACCAAGGTCACAGCTCCTTCAGTAACTCTGCCAGGAACATGATGAGCCAGTGATCTTCACCATGCGAGTGTGTTCCCTCCCACAGGTGTCGTCCAGGTGAAGGACTTGACTCTGTCCTCTGATATCGCTCTACACGACTTGGACACAAAACTGAAACAAGTCACAAGCTGGTTGGAGAAAAAGCACCACGTGAGACTGACGCTGAAGCCCAGACGAGACCAGAGCGATCAGGCACTGGTAACCTCTCACACACACGCACACACACACACCTCCTAATTACAGCTTTATTAATACACTCACACACTGTTCGTTATCATCACTCACAGCTAATCATGGGGTTTATTTTAATCTGTTCATCAAAATGAGAGAAAGAGAGAAAGTACCAGACTCGCCTTGGTAACCAGTTTAGGGCTTTTTTTTTTTTTAAATGTAACTCATTTACAGGCTGAACCGATACCATGCTGGTGTTTAGGATGGAACCATAACAACACACTGAGTAGATTTGTGCACCTTCTGAAATAGTTTAGTTCAGTCTGCCGTCTAGTGAACAGTAATAAGAACATGACGTGTTGTGAAAGTGTAAATTCAGTAACGACGTGCCGGTGATCTTCTCTTCACGTTCACAGGACTCCATCCTGGACGAGATGGTCGGGAGAATAACGGCTCCGCTCGGCTTCGTCAACAGACCCAAACTCATCCGCGAGGGTCGAGCCGCCAGCTGCGTCCTGCGTCCGCCGTCTGCTAAAGAGCTGCAGGCTCAGAGGACGCAACCTGCAGCACAGACGTCCTCCGACTCCTCAAGACCAAACGCAGAGAAACCGGAAGCTCCGTCAGAGCAGGACAAAGACTCTCGGCAGCAGTGATGTGATGAGAACGAAGCGATTTTCTCACACACACACACACACACACACACACAGTTCTTGAGATCAGGATATAAATCCTGTTAGGTGTTTTGGGGAACATGTTTTCACTGTGAATCGTTTTTCAGACATTTTCTGAACTCAACACAACTCTGGGGTACAGGACAGGAGCTTATGAGTAAATAACTCTATGTAAAGTTCTCAGTTCGGCTGAAAAAAAGAAAAAAGGTTGATTTACTGTTTTTATTTTTGCTTTATTGGAATCTGATTGGACGACATACAGTGACATCTGACTGTCAGGTGTTACAAACGTTTACAGGAACACAGCTACTGATCTGATGGCTTCTCATTGGCTGGTCATGACCGTATCGAGGGATTGGCTGAATTCTGATAGGCCAGAGACTTTATGAATTCTGAGAGTTCTGATTGGCTGGACTTTGCTCTATTATACCATTGGCTGATTTCTGACTGTCAGTCCAACAGAAGAGGCTGTAAAATGAGCAGAACAGGACTCTCGGACGTCACCGGCTCCGATCCGACCGCTTCACAACCATCGGAAACGACCGCGTTTGTTAGTTCGTCGTTAACGGGTCCTGCTGAGACCGCCGCCGTTTCTGATTGGCCGGTCACGGCGTCGGGAGATCCGCCGAGGTCCGAGGTTTCCGACGTGCGTTTTTTTGTCACTTTGTAGCCACTCAGACGAGACGCGAGGGAACGTGTTGGACGGGGTTTCTTCTGCAAAACAGAAACAATAACGCTGTGGGTGTGGCCTAGGAACTTTAAACTAAAACCTGTTCCTGTGTGAACGACAAAGATTAAACTTTATAAAAAGACAAAACATTACACTTTCCTCCTGGAGCCCAGGAGTGTGATGTGCTGCATTATTGTGTCTCAACTTCTTCTGTACAATCAGAATCTCACTGAAAATGTTTGCTAATGGAAACAGAAACGTGGGGAATGACGATGACGATGATGATGATGAGCAGTCGTTACCTGTTTCTTTCTCTCGGGGTCATGAACCACGGAGTGTCGCTGTAAACTTTGCTGAGTGGGAAAAAAAAACATTCATTACCAAAAAAAAACAACAACTGGTAGAACTTTTTCTCTAAACAAATAAAACTGGTGTCTCTTCTTAAAGAGCTGAAGTGCAGTAGGGTTACAATTAAGTACAAACAAACACACTGCATACATAAATGTCCAAATTATCCAGTGGGTTTTTTTTTTTATTTAATTCATTTTTTCACATTTGCATCATTATATTTTTGTCCTTTTTTAAAAACAAACGTTAATAAATAAGATGAATTATTAATTCTTGTCTTTATATAAATGTCATTTTTGGAAGTTCACAAACTTTCATGATTGTCATGTGACTTTCTGAAGGAGGAAACGTGATGTTTGTGTTGTTGTTATTATTAGGCACCAGGAAGAGAATCGATAAGATCAACAGTAATAATAATAATAATAATAATAAAGTTTACCTTCATGGAGAAGGTTTTTGTGCAGCCTGGATGTGTGCAGCTGAAAGCTCGCTCCTGCTGGTGGAAGGACAGGATGTGGCTCTGCAGGTTGAAGGCGGTGGAGTACGAACGCTCGCATCCGTCTCTGGGACACACGAACACCACCCGAGACTCGGAGTGAACACGCTGGTGCTGCTTCAGGAACCACTGATCCCTGAACGTCTTCTTACACTCGTCACACTGCACCCTCACTACACACACACACACACACACGTTAATCAAAACTCTTACAGTATTACATTTTTGTTTGTTTTCTTTTCTCTAGTTTATTGACCTTTATGCTCTTTCCTGTGCTTTGTGAGTTCAGTCCAGGTCTTCGCCAGGAACGAGCAGTCTTCAGCCGGACACGTGTAACCTGCTCACATCCACAAACAACAACAACAACAACAACAACAGTTGAAGGAAGACAAAATATTTTATAACAAAATTATCACCTTTTACATGGAATGTCCCTAATAATGAACTCATCTGAATAAACTAATAAAGTGTAAAGGTTATTTATTAATAATAATAATAAATTATATTAATAAATGATTATTATTGTTTGTTATTTGTATTTAATTTACCAAATTATTTTAAAATTCTTAAACACTCGATGGTACTAAAGATTTATTTCTCAAATCTATTTTTTCCAAGTTTGTTTATTTATTTCTATTATTTTAAATCACTTATTCACACATTAACATGATAAAGATACACAAAGATAAAAGTGCTGCAGTGAAAATATTGTTTTAAATCGGATATAAATATAAAGGTCATGTGGATGCATCTCAGAATCAGATTAAAATAAAACGTATGGAAGAGTAAACAGACTTAAAGGTGCGGTCTCCGTTGTTTTAGAAACGCTTCGGAAACCGAGTCGGGACGACAAACTAAACTGACATGTAGCCAATGAGCAGAAGGGGGCGGGTCTTGTCGATATGGGCGGAGAGAGCGTTCAGTGCGCATGTGTGACATTAGCAGAAAGCGGGTTTAACATCGACATGGAGGATAAAAACAAAGAAAGAAAGTGAAGAAAGACTTACGATAAGGACAAGAAGTAGGACGTGTTAATATAGGATCAACTTTCCAGCGCTGGAGAGAACTGAAGGAGCAGGAAGTCGGCCACATATTCACAGGTTGGAGTTTCCCGAGTCAATAACTCCTGAGCTAAACGCTGTTACTACACAAATAACACCTCTTTTCTATCGTAGTAATGTAGAGAGGCAGCTACAACCATGTTTTGTGTAGTAACAGTGTTTAGCTCAGGAGTTATCGACTCGGGAAACTCCGACCTGTGAATATGTGGCCGACTTTACTTAAGACGCCGAGGCGCTTTTTTCCTTCTCGATAGGTGAGTAACGTTGGTTTTGCTTTGTTACACAGAACTAATATATGCCTTTGTCCTTTACATCATTATGCTTGTGTGGCATTTTTGCTTGTTTGTTTATCTACAATCGTATTGTTCTTCCCTTCAGCTATGATAAAGACACGTTTCTTTCTGTTAGTCGCCTGGGTTATGTACGTATGTGTGGGCGGAGCTATCGATACAGGGGTGGGACCCTTTTGGGTTAGGGGCGTGTTTGTTTTGGTGATTTTATGTCAACATTGGCTTTCAAACAACGGAGACCGCACCTTTAAAGCATGTTGTAATAAATCTGATACGTGACGGTGTTTAATGTTGGAAACATCTCACGCTCACCCTTGTGCACTTTCTCATGACGTTTTCTCTTGCTGGGATTCGGGAAGCGTCTGTCACAGCCTTCGTACGTACATCTGAAACAAGAAGAGGTTCTAAAAGAGAGCACTTGTGCAGATTTACACACAGTACGAAGAGACGTGGCTTTACTTTCATTCTTCAGATGTAATCAGATCCGACTTCATGTTCTAGTGTCTGTGGGGACGTGATGGACATCTTAATATTCAGACTCATTACCGTATGAAGACGATCAGATTTCTTATGGTCGGTATGACTCCACCCCCCACATAAGCTCCGCCTCCTACTGTAACTAATTATGGTAGTTCTGTGATGTGAGAATGAGCTGAAGTGATGATTTTGGCCTTAATTCGGGAACAAAAAGACAACAGCATGGATGTGAGCTGCACTTACTGATACGGGAGCAGGTGTGTGTGTGTGCTTTCATGTGTTTTCAGCAGATTGTTCTTCTTGAAGCTTTTGTCACATCCTTCAAACGAACACTGAAGAAACAAGAAAGGGCACAAAGCTGAAATCTTACATCAGTACGTTACAGCGTTCATCACTATATCCCTTACATGTTATCACTATATTAAACCTTAGAATACTCACAGTGTAGAGCTTGGCTTCCTGTGTGTGTTTGCGTGAAATATGTTTCCTCAAGTTAAAGTTTGTGGTGAAACTTTGTGTGCATCCGTCCTGACTGCAGCTGATGGAGAAATAAAGCTGAGCGTTATAAAGAGTGAGGTGAGATTAAAGCGGATTAAAGTGCTCAGGTGTGTGTGTGTGTTACCTGAATGGTTTCTCTCAGGTGTGTGTGTGAGAGTTGGGGTGTGTGTGTGTGTGAGTGTGCGTGTGTATTACCTGAATGGTTTCTCTTCAGTGTGTGTGTGTGTGTGTGTGTGTGTGTGTGTGTGTGTGTGTGTGAAAAAGATTTGGTGTGAGTGAGCGTGTGTGTGTTACCTGAATGGTTTCTCTTCAGTGTGAATGTGTGTGTGTGAGTTGATGTGTGTGACTGTGTGAGATTGTGTGTGTGAGTGATTGTGTGTGTGTTACCGGAATGGTTTCTCTCCGGTGTGTGTGTGTGTGCGCGTGCGTGTGAGAGAGAGTGTGTGTGTGTGTTACCTGAATGGTTTCTCTCCGGTGTGTTTGTGTGTGTGTGAGTTGGTGTGTGTGTGTGTGCGCGTGTGTGTGTGTTACCTGAATGGTTTCTCTCC
The DNA here is from genome assembly GCF_022655615.1 of Tachysurus fulvidraco. Classification (NCBI taxonomy): domain Eukaryota; kingdom Metazoa; phylum Chordata; class Actinopteri; order Siluriformes; family Bagridae; genus Tachysurus; species Tachysurus fulvidraco. The sequence goes on along the minus strand of NC_062543.1, from coordinate 671,962 downwards.
GGTGTGTTTGTGTGTGTGTGAGTTGGTGTGTGTGAGTTGGTGTGTGTGTGTATTACCTGAATGGTTTCTCTCCGGTGTGTTTGTGTGTGTGTGAGTTGGTGTGTGTGAGTTGGTGTGTGTGTGTGTTACCTGAATGGTTTCTCTCCGGTGTGTGAGTGCTCATGACGAGTGAGATGAGATTTAGTGCAGAACGATTTGCTGCATCCAGCGAACTCGCACTTGAACGGCCTCTGAAACACAATCACGTTATTAATATTTACCTTCATCAACAAACACAAAGAACCGAAAACTTTCGTTACATCCGTTGACGCTTTCGTCCAGAAATGACAAATGAAACAGAAACTAATCCAGAATCTGAGTTTTCTGTGTAAAGGTTTTGTACAGAATTATTCATTAAAATCTCTACACTTTTTACTCATTATTCAAATTTATATCATTATTTTTTTCCTTTTTCAGTTTTTCAAACAATTAAATGAAGTATTTCTGAATTTTCTTGTTATTTTAAATGAAGGTTTTTCTGCCAGGTCATTATTGTATTATATATATATATATTAAATAAAAATAAAAAAATAAATATATATATTTTTAAATAAGGATGAATTATAAAAAAAAAACATAAGCCTGTGAGATTATTAAAATATATGACCATATATGATTTACAACTATAGATGATTATTAATTATTTTATATTAAAAAATATCATAACATTTTTCTCATATTTAAAAAAAAACCCCTATTGGCTAAAGTCTGATTTGACAAGTCCCGCCTCCTACGTATGGTTCGTGCTGGGATTGGTTAAGAGCCTTACCAGACTCGAAACCGTTGTCCAATCAGAGGAGGCTGGATATAACGTTAGCCACGTTAGCTATGAAAACCTACCACTCCGGTGTGTTTACAGAGATGTGCCTCAAGCTTCCAGTCTTTATCGTACGTCTTGTGGCAGTCCGGAAACGAGCAGATAAACATTCCGATTGTTTAATTAACGTCACAGCTTAGAAACGAGGGAAACGTTGCTGCCGTACAGACGGACCGTGCACACTAAGGCGCCATGTTGCTTTTACGTCTTTGCGTCATTTGGAAAGTACCATTTGAGGAGTAAACTGGGGGCGTTTAAAAATCTACCCAGATCCCCTTTCACTTTGTAACTTTAATATATAGACTAGTTATGTATTAATATTAGTCATCTTTGTCAGATTTTGTTTAACGTTGAGTTTTGTAGGTTTCTTGCGCGTTATTATAGCCAGTTGACCCCATCATCTAAAATCAATAACCCTTTAAATATGTATATATTCATAGTGTCTCATTGCTCTGACAGTATATACACCTGCTTTCCCACTGCATCATCACTTCTAATAAACATCTGTGTTCTCCAGACACCAACACACACACATACTCACACCAACACACACACATACTCACACAAACACACACACATACTCACACCAACACACACACATACTCACACAAACACACACACATACTCACACAAACACACACACATACACACACAATAACATACACACACGTGCACTCACACACATACACACTCTCACATACACACACACTCACACAAACTCAGATACACACAGACACATACACAAACACTCTCACACACACACACACATACATGTACACACATTCACCTACACACGTACACACACACACACTCTCACACAAATGCACACAAATGTACACACATACACACACGTTCAAACACACATACACACTGGGGTGCCACCGTCTTAATCAGTGTCTCTAATCTTCTGTGCCAGTGTTGTGAGCTCACGTGAAGGAGATTTACGCACTGTGGGACTCTGCAGGAGGTGGAGGAGTGTCGTCTATGTTCTACTGTAAAGCCGTACTAAAGACAACATACAGCTCATGTAGAGATGAAAGCAGAGTTAATAAAGAATGATGTTAAACAGGTCGTCTAGACTGTCTGGATTGAAAAATGACAAGAGATTCGAGGATTTTTCAGTTTTTTGGGTATATATTTAATTAAGTAGCTCTTTTGAGATTTGAACACTGTTAAAAATCTAAAAGTCTCTTTAATGATTTAAGTCATTAAGTCAGTTTATTTAAATATTCATAAGTTTGCCAAATGTGCAGAAGGCTAACGTTGTGTACAGAGATAATAATATGGATGACAAAACCTGAAAGTGATAGATATCATTACAAACATGGAAATAAACATGACCGGATGGATGAGATGATAGAAATTGGTTTGATTTAATAAATAGTTTTTCTATAATTTGCCAAACAATCACTATTCTTCCGTGGGAACGCTTGTGATTCCTGCAGTTGTTTCAGGAGAGCTCAGTGTCCATTGTCGCATCATCTCAATCCAACCAAACACACTATCTTTTAAGTGACACTTTATCCTCTTGCCCTTTGGTGCCCCCTTGCCATCCTGGATGTGTCCCGGACCACAGGAGCTGGGCTAATCACATTAAAATGAGATGGGAAGTAGACAGCGGTGTGAAAACCCAGGATCGCACTGGCACGACTAATCCGGTTAGGATGGGGATGACAAAGCAGCCACGCCGTCTCTCCTCAGAGGAGCTGAGAAAAGAAGCACTCCCTTTCCCAGGAGCATGTTCACCTGTATGATAACACAGATGCCAACACAAGTTGCCGTTTTGATGCCTATTAATGAGGAGACAATTGGCACTTGGCACGTACCATCCTGTTTTTGTTCAGTCTGCTTTTTTCACACCAGCATGACACCACGACTCGCCCCCTCCTGCCCCCTGCTTGGCACAGATCCATAAACCCCGAGCAGTGCCACGTTATTGTGGACGTTGAAAAAGAAACAGCAGACGAGTCAGCGGCATTCCGTTAGATCCCTGCCCTGATTGGAGGGAAGAACAACACAAGGTTTGAGTGAAACCTTCAGAATATAAAATGCACAAAATGAGTTCAGCCTTAAAGCCAAAGTGAATCAATTCTTTGAGTTTAAACTTAAACTATAAACCTAACATGACTCAGAAGTGACGGAGGTTAAATAATGGGGTCCAGTTTTCTCACAGTCGTCTGTGTTCAGAGTCTCAGACTAGCTGGTGTGTTTATTGACTGTATGACACACACACACATGATGGAAATCTGTCACAACTTCATCTGAAATCTCTTTCTTCCTCTTTAGGAGATTCAGGGTCACTTTGTGAAGCAAAGCTCATCAGAGTGAAAATATGTCTTAACTTATCCAACAAATTCAGTGAACATAAAAATCACTTCTCTGTATAAGATCAAGGATCCGTGTGCAGTTGTTAAAGATTGTTATAGCGTTAGGGAAACAAACACAAAAATAAAATGAGACACACGTCATTATTACGGCAAGATTTCTGACGTTCCGGAGAGTTTTACTGTCATCAAAAAGATGAAAACGTTCTTCATTCTGGAAGTGAGTGAGATCTTCAGCAACCTTTCTGGTCTTTCCAGACTTCCACAAAAAGCTTCACAAACTTCACAAACACACAACCAGACACACACACACACACACACACACACACACACACACACACACACACACACACACACACACACACACCTGTTAGACTTGCTGTGTACACACCTGTGGGAATTGAGGAGGACTCGAGCACCTCATATCTCTGGAAACGGTGGGAAAACCAGCCGTCAGAAAAGATCTGTCAAGAGTTTACCCTCGATAATCTTACCCTCCTCCTCACACACACACACACACACACACACACACACACACACACCCACACACACACACACACAGCCTCTCTCTCTCCCCCTCCCTGCCTCTTTATGGTTGAGGTTTGAGTTTTGTATAGGCTGAGGATTAAGTCGAGTGGTAAAACAGTGATTTAATAATCTTAGCATGGCTGCATGCACCACTTAAACCAGCAGCACAAACAGCTCCGAGTCTGTAGGAGATCACGATGGGAAACTCTCCGAGCTCTCCGTCTGCACGAGTTTGTGTGGAAAAAAAACACAACCCTTAGGGGGGTGGGGAAGTGGAAGGGTAGAGGGGCAACACCGGCACTCGATGTGGTCTGAGTTTTTTAATTCCACTAAAAAACAATCTACATTTCATGGAAACAACAGGAGCCGAGTGTGAGAAAGAATGTGAAAGAAGCCAGACAGACGACCAGGTGCAGTGTGTGTGTGTGTGTGTGTGTGTGTGTGTGTGTGTGTGTGTGTGTGTGTGTAAATAAACAGTGTACAGAAACAGATTGTGTTTTTGAGTTTGTCATTCTTTCATCTCCAGCTATAAAGGAGTGTTTATAAGACGTGGAGTCCCACAGTAATGTACAGCTGCGTGATGAAACATTCTGCACATCAGAATAATGACGTGATGAAGCCGAATCACTGTGATGAAGCCGAGTCACTGTGATGAAGCCGAGTCACTGTGATGAAGCCGAGTCACTGTGATGAAGCCGAGTCACTGTGATGAAGCCGAGTCACTGTGATGAGGCCGAGTCACTGTGACCACCCTGAAGCCTTTAGTTTATCAGTAACAGCACGTCTACTGACTATTATTCCTCTTACTTTACCGTCATCTGGTGACAGAGAACGACATGTATGCGTTTATAGTTACATCTCACGTGTTGACTTACTGTTCCTGCTTATGTTCGAGCAGTTTTAATTAAACACTCCATCCATCACCAGCTTCTCTTTACTCACGCTTAATAAGCGAAAATAAAATAAATAAAACAAAACACAAACACGTGTCATATTACAGAGAAACCAACAATGCAGCATAAACTCTAGTGTCCTGAAGCTCTACGCTCTGACACTGGAGACTCCTTCCTTTAATCATTTGGATTGATATTAGTTTTAAACAAGTGCCCTTGTGGCATGGCACAAGCAGGACATTGTTAACTTCTCCCATTCAGGAAAGAGCCTGAGTGCGTCTCTGAGTCATTATTCCATTTTAATCCTCTGTTCTTTTGTGTCTCCGTGTGTCTCCATCTCGA
>NC_062543.1:649048-656519 GCF_022655615.1 Tachysurus fulvidraco | reverse complement strand
GACAGTTGCAGGCTTTCTTCTCCACAGCCTGCTGAATGCGTTTGGGATTGGTCACTGTCAGGTCATCTCCTACGATCTGGATGTCCACAGAACTTGTAAACTTCGTCCAGTTTTCCCAGTCATCCTGGTCGAAGGGGTCCTCAATGGACTGGACTGGATCACAGAGGAAACAACGAGTTATCTACAGAATTTGTAACTTCAATAAGCACCAGTTCCATCATTTAATAACACTGACCTGGGTAATTCTTGATGAAGCTCTTGTACAGATCTCCGAGCTGCTCTCCGGTTATATGACGTTTGGGATCGTCGGGGGATTTAAAGTCCAGGTCGTATTTTCCGTTCCTGTAGAACTCAGAGGCAGCGACATCCATGCCGATGATGATCTTATCGGAGTAGCCAGCTTTCTCGATGGCTGACTTCAGAAGCTCCAGGGCTGGACATTCCACACAGACACAAAGATCAGTCTAGATCTAGAAATAACAGCTAGAACCAGCTCAGGGAAGAAAAAGTGGGTGGCCTGAGACTTTCAGAGAGAAGCCTTTGCCTTACCCTCGTTGTTCTCCAGGATGTTGGGGGCAAAGCCGCCCTCGTCTCCTACGTTGGTGGCATCTTTTCCATATTTGCCCTTGATGACACTTTTGAGGTTGTGATAAACCTCAGCACCGATGCGCATGGCCTCGTGGAAGTTTGCTGCCCCCACTGGAAGAATCATAAACTCCTGCATGGCCAGTTTATTGCCGGCGTGAGAGCCACCATTAATCACGTTAAACGCCTGTGGAGGGATGGGGGGAACAACCAGAACAGGGGATGAGTGCAGCCAATCGGGAGCTTGTATAAATAATATCGTAATTCATCCATTCATTCATTTTCTACCGCTTATCCGAACTTCTCGGGTCACGGGGAGCCTGTGCCTATCTCAGGCGTCATCGGGCATCGAGGCAGGATACACCCTGGACGGAGTGCCAACCCATCACAGGGCACACAATTTTCCAGAGATGCCAATCAACCTACCATGCATGTCTTTGGACCGGGGGAGGAAACCGGAGTACCCGGAGGAAACCCCCGAGGCACGGGGAGAACATGCAAACTCCACACACACAAGGTGGAGGTGGGAATCGAACCCCTGACCCTGGAGGTGTGAGCCGAATGTGCTAACCACTAAATCACCGTGCCCCCTAATATCTTAATTTAAATTGTACTTACAAGCTGACTGTTTTATTATGGTTTGTCATCGACTCACCGGAACGGGCAGAATGACATCAGCATGGCCGGCGAGGTCAGCGATGTGGCGGTACAGAGGAACACCTTTCTCCGCCGCACCAGCCTTACACACCGCCAGAGACACACCCAGGATAGCGTTAGCACCAAATTTAGCTGGGAATCAAAGAGAAACACATGACCACTGGAACCACAGAGCAAATCTCAAACAATTATTAATAATAAAAGTTATTACATGCACACACACACACACACACACACACACACACACACACACACACACACACACACACACACACACACATATACACACTCACATTTGTTCTCAGTGCCATCGAGTTCCAGCATGAGCTGATCGATCTTCTCCTGGTCAACAACACTCAGCTTCTAATAGATAAAAGGAAAGAAGATTCATTGGTTAATGAATCGTTCATTATTCGATTCATCAGTCACTTATAAGACAACATGCTAATATACAGACGTCACACTCGGCCCTGGTTTCTACCACCGATGCATCGCTCACACTCTTTTATGTTAAAGCTGTCTTGCACATATGAGTCATTTTACTTCCTTCCTTCATTTCTTTAACATATAACGATTCATTCATTCTTTCATTTGTCTTCAGTAACCATTTCCATGGAAACGTCTTTTCGGTATCTGAGCTGTCGGTGTGAATGAACACTGAGTCGTGTGGTTAGCTGTGTGAATGAGGAGGGTTCATTATAAGAGGTGAGCAGTTATAAGAAAAATGGAAACAAATGTTCATAATGAAAAAAAAGGAGTGAAAGAGGAAAAAAGTCTCACTTTCTCCAGCAGCTTGGGAACGATGTCCTTGTTCACATGATCAACAGCTTTAGTCACACCTTTATTATAAAACACACACACACACACACACACACACAAACACACACACACACATCAGGTTCATATGTAATCAAGCTGTCCTTAAGTGTCTCATTTATTGTGCATGTTTGTGTCTCACCTTTCCCCAGGTAGCGAGTTTTGTCTCCGTCTCTAAGCTCCAGAGCCTCATGGACACCTGTGGAGGCTCCGCTGGGAACCGCAGCTCTGAACCGACCTGAGAGAGAGAGAGAGAGAGAGAGAGAGAGAGAGAGAGAGAGGGAGGAGCTGATGAGGCGAGCAATGACCGAGCCGAAGATAGGAGAGAGAGAGAGGAGCGAGAGAGAGAGAGAGTTACTGTTTAAACAGTTGTAGGATGTAGAATTTATTGGGTTTGTCTGTGAGTGAATGGTGGTGTGTGTGGTGTGTGTGTGTTGTGTAGTGTGGTGATGGGGGAGAGGAGAGAGAGAGAGATAGTGGAGAGTAGGTGAGATGAGCAGTGACGACGGAGCAGGGAGAGAGAGAGAGACAGAGAGAGAGACGGGACAGACGAGAGGCAGGGAGAGCAGAGAGAGACGGAGAAGAGACAGGGAGAGACAGAGAGAGGAGAGAAGAGAAAGACAGGAGACAGACAAGGAGGAGAGAGAGAGAGAGAGAGAGAGAGACAGGGAGAGCAAGAGAGACAGAGACAGGGAGAGACAGATAGGGAGAGAGAGAGAGAGAGAGAGAGGAGAGCAGAGAGAGAGACAGAGACAGAGGAGAGAGCAGAGACGACAGGGACAGACAGAGACAGGGAGAGACAGAGAGAGAGAGACAGGGAGAGACAGAGACAGAGACAGGGACAGACAGAGACAGGGACAGACAGAGACAGGGACAGACAGAGACAGAGAGAGAGACAGGGACAGACAGAGACAGGGAGAGACAGAGACAGAGAGAGAGACAGGGACAGACAGAGACAGGGACAGACAGAGAGAGACAGGGAGAGACAGAGACAGAGAGAGACAGAGACAGAGAGAGAGACAGGGACAGACAGAGACAGGGACAGACAGAGACCTTTCTCAGTATAAAGATCCACCTCCACTGTAGGGTTTCCCCTGGAGTCGAGGATCTCTCGAGCGTGGATCTTGATGATGGACATCGTAGCTGCAGACAGAGCTAGAGACAGGGAGAGGACACAGAATATAACATTAATGTCACATAATTATGATAGAAATATAACTGAAATAAATGATCATATGAATGTAATAAGTATGATATTAATAGCACACAATGTAATATAATAGTCTCTTAATGTCACCTTCACAAAATCATAAACATTAATTAAAACATTAAAACTGAAGCACCTGACTTTAATTTGTGTAAAGCTGCAGTTGGTCTCATTCTACACAAGTGTTCTCCTCAGAGGCGGGATCTCTGCTTTGATTGGTCTATCGAGACAGAATCGCGTTCTGATTGGCCAGGACATAATGTCACTGTTTAAAGCAGGAAGCTTAAAGTGATTGGTTCTATTAATAACAGCGTTATGTAGTGTAATGTTTACTGTATGTCACTCAGCTAATCCCTCTTTATTTACACTTATATTATTACAGTTAATTACAGATGACTGTTTATTAATATTTAACAAGAATAATTGAAAGCTAATCTCAGTTAATAATTATTAAATAAATTATTCAATTTCACATAAATAATATAGTAATATAAAGCTTATTATATGTGTACTTATTAAATAATAATAATAATAATAATAATAATAATAATAATAATAATAATAATAATAATAATAATAGCTAAGTAGTTATTTACAGTTAACACTAATCATTTTCATTCTTTAACACTGGACCGGTTATTAACTGTCTTTATAAGTTATAATTATAATATTAGTCATTTATACACACAAGTGTAAATAAAACAAAAATAAAAGTAGTTTAAAGCAGCATCTGTCCTCTGTCCTGATCTGGTCTTCATCATGTGTCTCCTTCCATCTCTCACACTTGTCCTGAAGTCCTTGACATTTACAGACCACAAATAGCTCACAGAACTATGACTGGGAAACGCCGTGTGATCTTCATTCATTATAACAAGACCTGGTCCTTGTCCTCGTCCTCGTCCTCGTCCTCACCCTCAGTCTGTGTTGCTCTTACCTCTTTAACTCATTCCAGCAGCAGAGATATGATTTATACATAAACAACTGACTGGTAAAGATATTAAAGGAGCAGTATGTAATGTATATTAATGCCCTCTGATGCCTGTGAGGTGAACCGTGGTGTTTCCCCTGACTGAACCTCTCTCTTTATCTCTCTCTCACTCTCTGTAAATATACCTCATGATACCTCATGAGGGTCAAAGGGGCGGGGCTTAGCAGCTCTGTTCTGGATGTGGTGACATACACATCATAGTAAATATCAGTATAAATAAACATTCAGTATTAATAACTATATTTTAACACACTGAAGTGTGTGTGTGTGTGTGTGTGTGTGTATGTGAGTGTATGTGAGTGTGAGTGTGTGTGTGTGTGTGAGTGTGTGTATGTGAGTGTGTGTGAGTGTGAGTGTGTGTGTGTGTGTATGTGAGTGTGTGTGAGTGTGAGTGTATGTGAGTGTACAGGTGGCTGTAAGCTAATACTATACACAGCACCGTAAAAACACTTTTTACTGAGAAATCTCTCTCTCTCTCTCTCTCTCTCTCTCTCTCTCTCTCTCTCTCTCTCTCTCTCTCTCACACACACACACACACACACACACACACACACACACACACACACACGTTTTTTCCCTTTGTTGTAGCTAACTGTAACCTCAGTCGTCAAAAGAAAATAATAGTTTTGCAATTAAAAAACTAATAATTGTTGTTTTTGTTTTTTTTTAAATAATTTGACAAAAGTAAGCAAATTATAAAAAAGTAATTTCTGTGACTGCGATTCCACCATGTCAGAAGCCTAAAGAAGTTTTTTCCTCATCAATGTCACCTCCTGTTCACTTGTTAAAGGTCTGGTCTGCTTTGTAATGCATCAAACCCCTGAGGTGCTTTTTCTCTGCTACGGCGACCCGAACAGACGCAGAGGAGTGTTTTACTAAATCATTATAAATCCATACAAAAACCTGCACATGCAACGTTAACCAAACAATGTAAATACACTCACCCGAGTGTGTGTTGTCTGTGTGTGTCTAGCTCCAAGGCTCCAGCTGAGTGCTCCTCTTGATCCCCTGGCTGCCTATTTTAAGACGCTCCCTAATGTCAGTCATCATAAATGGATATGGCACCTCGATCAAATATGGGACCGTCTCTAAACTATCCTCCTGCTGAAAGGTCAGAGATCAGAGTGGCACACACACACACACACACACACACACACACACACACACACACACACACACACAAACCTAAACCTGCCCGACCTCTGTGATTAAAGACAGAATTATCGTATCATATATTTATTTAATAAGAATTATTCCAGACGTTACTGCTGATTAAATCCGCTAAACGGAAAACCAGTAAAGGTGAAAGGTCACCGGTGAATTAGTGGGCGGTAACACGAACCCGAAGGTCACTTCAGATATAAAGGGCAGATGGATATGACCCTGAAGCCTTAAGGTCTGGGGTAAATTTAGATATGTGATATGTCAGATACGTGTGAGTGTGTAATGTGACTAAAGCACTTCAGCACACTGCTGTGGGGAATTATAGAAGCTTTTCAGCAAAACTTTAAAACTACAAACATCACACTGATTTCAGCCTTGAGACGTTTGCATTACGAGGCTAAAAATAACTTACAGTATCTCTGGGCTTAACGGCCCCCGGTTTAGCATCATGTGATGTCTGTGTGACACTGACTACTGTTCACATGAACAAAGTGATGGAACTCAATGAAAGTCCTTCGGCACCAGATTTACTGTGACTCATAAAACTCACTCACGTATTAAAGAACATCATGTATTACTTCAAAGTGGGGACACGGTGACTTAGTGGTTAGCACGTTCGCCTCACACCTCCAGGGTTGGGGGTTCGATTCCCACCTCCACCTTGTGTGTGTGGAGTTTGCATGTTCTCCCCGTGCCTCGGGGGTTTCCTCCGGGTACTCCGGTTTAATCCCCCGGTCCAAAGACATGCATGGTAGGTTGATTGGCATCTCTGGAAAATTGTCCGTAGTGTGTGAGTGTGTGTGTGAATGAGAGTGTGTGTGTGCCCTGTGATGGATAGACACAGGCTCCCCGTGACCCGAGAAGTTCGGATAAGCGGCAGGAAATGAATGAATGAATGAATGAATTCACGGAGCTTAAATGTAATGAAAGTTGTAAAGTAGGCTCCTGTTGTCACTTACATTACAGCAGCTACAAACAGTCTCTCTCTAAATAAACCTCTGTGTAAACTCCCCTGTCCTGAAGATGTCGTTAGAGACGATTATCAACACCTGAGCACCAATCAGAGCCCAGAACTCAGCAGTACAGTGAGATTTAACACACGATGTTAAAGAGATTAAACCTCAGAGTGGATTGAAGGAGACACAAAGCTGCACAGTGAATAGATAAAAATCCTCTTTATGGCACAAAAGCTAAACAGTGTAGTACATTAGGAACACAGTTACACACACAGCTTGTAGCGTTCTAACAACTCGGGAAACAAAACAAAATAACGACAATAAAAAGAAAAAAGTACATAAAGTGAGTGGTCCAGAGTGTGCGACTGAACGGTGTTCGATTATAGTGTTATTCTAAACCTCTTTAAAATTTCATTCAGGGACTCAAACACAGAGAAACAGATACACCCTGGATCTGTGGCTTCTCCTCTTACACACACACACACACAATACACACACACACACACACACACACAAACACACACACACACACTGTACATACACACATACAAACACACACACATACACACACAAGATACAAGCTCAGTTTTATTTATTTTAAACCTACACCCCACAGACATGGTTTAGTAAAGGAGATGAGACTCACAGCAGGTCCTAAAGAGAGCCTGATTATGGAAATTGTTCAGTTTAGGCACAGACTGAATACATTACACATTACTCATGTTTACTTCCCCTTAATTACAGGTGCAACATTCACAATCCCGCCTTTAACCTCGGCTCAAATCTGCGTCCGCGGTTACAGACTCGAGCAGCTAACAGACCACCAACAGCACCGACGGTGATCCATGTGAATAGTTTAACTGGAGGCCATAAACATCTTCCTCGTGTTAGCCTCGAATGTGAAAAACTACTGAACACTGCAGCTGTGGATAAACTGCTCCTTTAAGTACACTGCAGACTGTAAGTGTTCAGGGGAGGTCACTAAACACGAGGGAGTGTTGTTAAAAAAAGAATGCAGACACACGGTGAAAGTGAGCGCCATTTTTACAGTCGGGTCATAAACAGGATAAAGAGAAGCGTAACAGATACGATCAGTGT
>NC_062543.1:629048-644048 GCF_022655615.1 Tachysurus fulvidraco | reverse complement strand
ACTACAGCTAACCACTACAGCTAACAACTGCAGCTAACCACCACAGCTTACTACAGCTAACTACTACAGCTAACAACAGCTTACTACAGCTAACTACTACAGCTAACCACTACAGCTTACTACAGCTAACCACTACAGCTAACTACTGCAGCTAACTACAGCTTACTACAGCTAACCACTACAGCTAACAACTACAGCTAACCACTACAGCTTACTACAGCTAACCACTACAGCTAACTACTGCAGCTAACTACAGCTTACTACAGCTAACCACTACAGCTAACCACTACAGCTAACCACTACAGCTAACTACTGCAGCTAACTACAGCTTACTACAGCTAACCACTACAGCTAACCACTACAGCTAACCACTACAGCTAACCACTACAGCTAACCACTACAGCTTACTACAGCTAACCACTACAGCTAACCACTACAGCTTACTACAGCTAACCACTACAGCTAACAACTGCAGCTAACTACAGCTTACTACAGCTAACTACTACAGCTAACAACTACAGCTAACCACTACAGCTTACTACAGCTAACCACTACAGCTAACTACTACAGCTAACCACTACAGCTAACCACTACAGCTAACTACTGCAGCTAACCACCACAGCTTACTACAGCTAACTACTACAGCTAACAACAGCTTACTACAGCTAACCACTACAGCTAACCACTACAGCTTACTACAGCTAACCACTACAGCTAACAACTACAGCTAACCACTACAGCTTACTACAGCTAACCACTACAGCTAACCACCACAGCTTACTACAGCTAACTACTACAGCTAACAACAGCTTACTACAGCTAACCACTACAGCTAACAACTGCAGCTAACCACCACAGCTTACTACAGCTAACTACTACAGCTAACAACAGCTTACTACAGCTAACTACTACAGCTAACCACTACAGCTTACTACAGCTAACCACTACAGCTAACTACTGCAGCTAACTACAGCTTACTACAGCTAACCACTACAGCTAACAACTACAGCTAACCACTACAGCTTACTACAGCTAACCACTACAGCTAACTACTGCAGCTAACTACAGCTTACTACAGCTAACCACTACAGCTAACCACTACAGCTAACTACTGCAGCTAACTACAGCTTACTACAGCTAACCACTACAGCTAACCACTACAGCTAACCACTACAGCTAACCACTACAGCTAACCACTACAGCTTACTACAGCTAACCACTACAGCTAACCACTACAGCTTACTACAGCTAACCACTACAGCTAACAACTGCAGCTAACTACAGCTTACTACAGCTAACCACTACAGCTAACAACTACAGCTAACCACTACAGCTTACTACAGCTAACCACTACAGCTAACTACTACAGCTAACCACTACAGCTAACCACCACAGCTTACTACAGCTAACTACTACAGCTAACAACAGCTTACTACAGCTAACCACTACAGCTAACCACTACAGCTAACCACTACAGCTTACTACAGCTAACCACTACAGCTAACCACCACAGCTTACTACAGCTAACTACTACAGCTAACAACAGCTTACTACAGCTAACCACTACAGCTAACCACTACAGCTAACTACTGCAGGTAACTACAGCTTACTACAGCTAACTACTACAGCTAACAACAGCTTACTACAGCTAACCACTACAGCTAACCACTACAGCTAACCACTACAGCTTACTACAGCTAACCACTACAGCTAACAACTGCAGCTAACTACAGCTTACTACAGCTAACCACTACAGCTAACAACTACAGCTAACCACTACAGCTAACCACTACAGCTAACTACTGCAGCTAACCACCACAGCTTACTACAGCTAACTACTACAGCTAACAACAGCTTACTACAGCTAACCACTACAGCTAACCACTACAGCTTACTACAGCTAACCACTACAGCTAACAACTACAGCTAACCACTACAGCTAACCACCACAGCTTACTACAGCTAACTACTACAGCTAACCACTACAGCTTACTACAGCTAACCACTACAGCTAACCACCACAGCTTACTACAGCTAACTACTACAGCTAACAACAGCTTACTACAGCTAACCACTACAGCTAACCACTACAGCTAACAACTACAGCTAACCACTACAGCTTACTACAGCTAACCACCACAGCTTACTACAGCTAACTACTACAGCTAACAACAGCTTACTACAGCTAACCACTACAGCTAACAACTGCAGCTAACCACCACAGCTTACTACAGCTAACTACTACAGCTAACAACAGCTTACTACAGCTAACTACTACAGCTAACCACTACAGCTTACTACAGCTAACCACTACAGCTAACTACTGCAGCTAACTACAGCTTACTACAGCTAACCACTACAGCTAACCACTACAGCTAACTACTGCAGCTAACTACAGCTTACTACAGCTAACCACTACAGCTAACCACTACAGCTAACCACTACAGCTTACTACAGCTTACTACAGCTAACCACTACAGCTAACAACTGCAGCTAACCACCACAGCTTACTACAGCTAACTACTACAGCTAACAACAGCTTACTACAGCTAACTACTACAGCTAACCACTACAGCTTACTACAGCTAACCACTACAGCTAACTACTGCAGCTAACTACAGCTTACTACAGCTAACCACTACAGCTAACAACTACAGCTAACCACTACAGCTTACTACAGCTAACCACTACAGCTAACTACTGCAGCTAACTACAGCTTACTACAGCTAACCACTACAGCTAACCACTACAGCTAACTACTGCAGCTAACTACAGCTTACTACAGCTAACCACTACAGCTAACCACTACAGCTAACCACTACAGCTAACCACTACAGCTAACCACTACAGCTTACTACAGCTAACCACTACAGCTAACCACTACAGCTTACTACAGCTAACCACTACAGCTAACAACTGCAGCTAACTACAGCTTACTACAGCTAACCACTACAGCTAACAACTACAGCTAACCACTACAGCTTACTACAGCTAACCACTACAGCTAACTACTACAGCTAACCACTACAGCTAACCACCACAGCTTACTACAGCTAACTACTACAGCTAACAACAGCTTACTACAGCTAACCACTACAGCTAACCACTACAGCTAACCACTACAGCTTACTACAGCTAACCACTACAGCTAACCACCACAGCTTACTACAGCTAACTACTACAGCTAACAACAGCTTACTACAGCTAACCACTACAGCTAACCACTACAGCTAACTACTGCAGGTAACTACAGCTTACTACAGCTAACTACTACAGCTAACAACAGCTTACTACAGCTAACCACTACAAGCTAACCACTACAGCTAACCACTACAGCTTACTACAGCTAACCACTACAGCTAACAACTGCAGCTAACTACAGCTTACTACAGCTAACCACTACAGCTAACAACTACAGCTAACCACTACAGCTAACCACTACAGCTAACTACTGCAGCTAACCACCACAGCTTACTACAGCTAACTACTACAGCTAACAACAGCTTACTACAGCTAACCACTACAGCTAACCACTACAGCTTACTACAGCTAACCACTACAGCTAACAACTACAGCTAACCACTACAGCTAACCACCACAGCTTACTACAGCTAACTACTACAGCTAACCACTACAGCTTACTACAGCTAACCACTACAGCTAACCACCACAGCTTACTACAGCTAACTACTACAGCTAACAACAGCTTACTACAGCTAACCACTACAGCTAACCACTACAGCTAACAACTACAGCTAACCACTACAGCTTACTACAGCTAACCACCACAGCTTACTACAGCTAACTACTACAGCTAACAACAGCTTACTACAGCTAACCACTACAGCTAACAACTGCAGCTAACCACCACAGCTTACTACAGCTAACTACTACAGCTAACAACAGCTTACTACAGCTAACTACTACAGCTAACCACTACAGCTTACTACAGCTAACCACTACAGCTAACTACTGCAGCTAACTACAGCTTACTACAGCTAACCACTACAGCTAACCACTACAGCTAACTACTGCAGCTAACTACAGCTTACTACAGCTAACCACTACAGCTAACCACTACAGCTAACCACTACAGCTAACCACTACAGCTAACCACTACAGCTAACCACTACAGCTTACTACAGCTAACTACTACAGCTTACTACAGCTTACTACAGCTTACTACAGCTAACAACAGCTAACCACAGCTAACCACCACAGCTAACCACTACAGCTAACCACAGCTGACTACAGCTAACCACTACAGCTAACCACAGCTAACCACCACAGCTAACAACAGCTAACCACAGCTGACTACAGCTAACCACTACAGCTAACCACTACAGCTAACCACAGCTAACAACAGCTAACCACCACAGCTAACAGCTAACAACAGCTAACCACTACAGCTAACCAGTGAAGCTAACCAGTGAAGCTAACCAGTGAAGCTAACCAGTTGAGTGTAATGGCCTGATTCAGATGAGTGAAACAGAGACGTAGTGTGGTTATAAGTTATATATGCATGTACACACACACACTGATGTTTACACAGTTACAGAGGATTAAACACTGTAGAAATCTCTCAGCTCTGATGTCTGTCAGCGTCTCGTCTCACCTTTGGTCTGGACTCATGGAAC
The DNA here is from genome assembly GCF_022655615.1 of Tachysurus fulvidraco. Lineage (NCBI taxonomy): Eukaryota > Metazoa > Chordata > Actinopteri > Siluriformes > Bagridae > Tachysurus > Tachysurus fulvidraco. The sequence goes on along the minus strand of NC_062543.1, from coordinate 639,411 downwards.
TGCGGAGGATCTTGGAGGCGTAATAACTGGTGAACACGGACGGGATCTCGATCTCATCAGCTATTGTCTCTGCAACACACACACACACAAACACACACACACACACACACACACACACACACACACACACACACACACACACAGAGAAATCAATGGTAGACAAAGTCCAACTTTATCCCTAATCCAGTCAATCAGACTAGGAGTGTGTGAGGTGTGTGAGTGTGTATGTGAAGTGTGTATGAGAGGCGTGTGTGTGATTGTGTAAAAGGTGTGTGCGCGCGTGTGTGTGTGTGAGAGAGGTATGTGTAAGAGGTTGGGTGTGTGTGTGTGTGTGTGTGTGTGTGTGTGTGTGTGTGTGTGTGTGTGTGTGTGTGTGTGAAAGGTGTGCGAGAGGTTTGTGTGAGGTGTGAGAGAGGTGTGTGTGTGAGAGGTGTGTGTAAGAGAGGTGTGTGTGTGAGAGGTGTGTGTAAGAGAGGTGTGTGTGTGTGAGAGGTGTGTGTAAGAGAGGTGTGTGTGTGTGTGTGTGTGTGAGAGGTGTGTGTGTGTGTGTGTGTGTGTGAGAGGTGTGTGTAAGAGAGGTGTGTGTGAGGTCTCAGGGGTGTGTGAGTGTGAGAGAGGTGTGAAAGGTGTGTGTGAGGTGTGAGAGGTGTGTGTACGGTGTGTGTGTATGAAAGGTGTGTGCATATGAGGGTGTGAGGTGTGTGTGTGTGTGTGTGTGTGTGTGTGTGTGTGTGAGAGAGGTGTGTGAGGTGTGTGAAAGGTGTGTGCATGTGAGGGTGTGAGGTGTGTGTGTGTGTGTGTGTGTGTGTGAGAGAGAGGTGTGTGAGGTGTGAGAGAAGTGTGTGAAAGGTGTATGCATGTGAGGGTGTGAGGTGTGTGTGTGTGTGTGTGTGTGTGTGTGTGTGTGTGTGTGTGTGTGTGTGTGAGAGAGAGGTGTGTGAGGTGTGAGAGAAGTGTGTGAAAGGTGTATGCATGTGAGGGTGTGAGGTGTGTGTGTGTGTGTGTTTGTGTGTGTGTGAGAGGTGTGTGTGTGTGAGAGGTGTGTGAGAGAGGTGTGTGTGTGTGAGAGGTGTGTGTGTGTGTGAGGTGTGTGAGAGAGGTGTGTGTGTGTGAGAGAGAGGTGTATGAGGTGTGAGAGAGGTGTGTGAAAGGTGTGTGCATGTGAGGGTGTGAGGTGTGTGTGTGTGTGAGAGGTGTGTGTGTGTGAGAGGTGTGTGAGAGAGGTGTGTGTGTGTGAGAGGTGTGTGTGTGTGTGTGTGTGAGAGGTGTGTGAGAGAGGTGTGTGTGTGTGAGAGAGAGGTGTGTGAGGTGTGAGAGAGGTGTGTGAAAGGTGTGTGCATGTGAGGGTGTGAGGTGTGTGTGTGTGTGTGTGAGAGGTATGTGTGTGTGTGTGTGTCACACCGTTGCTGTAGTTCATGCTCAGTAGTGCATCAGAGTAAACGTTGTGTACGATGGCGGCGCTGTATCCAGCCTGCTGAGCGTGAAGCACCTGAGTGAAGACGTGTGAAAACTTTTACATACTGAGGAACAAAAGTAGCTGCTTTTCTCTGTGAAATCCTTTGTTGTACTTTATAACTGAGCCGCGTGTCATTTAGAATAAATGTGTCATTAAGTCCAGCTTTTTATATTCACTTCTCACACTCATGACATCCAGCTATATCTAAAACACTCGTGTTGGAGAAGTTCCTTTGTCTCAGATGTAGCAGACGTCTGTACTAGTGAGCTGGAACCTCACTGTGTGTTTCACTATATTACTTTATTATGTATCTGTTCATATGTTCACATGGGGCTCATAAGCGTGACGTGGAGCTTCATGCAGCACGACGCTCACCTTCATATCGAAGTTACAGTCGTAGCGACGGATCAGGACGATGAAGCCGACGGTGCTGTTGGGGTCGGAGGAGGTGGGAAGGACCGGAGGAGGATCTATAGGAGCGCAGGCGTTCACAGGACGAGACTCCACCAGAACGCCCTGAGAGTGAGACAAAGAGAGAGAGAGACAGGTGTGTATTTACAGAGACATGGAGGACAGACAGAGGGCAGATGTCCTGGGTCTCACCATCAGTCCCCCTGGAGGCAGAGGAGACCCAAACAGAGCCGGCCAGTCCTCCAACAGCAAGGAGCTCATGTTATTGAGATGCTGCAACATAAAGGAGAGGAAGACAGGACATAAGTCAGGACAGGTGGAGAAAGAGACAGAGGACAAGATCGGACTCTGGTACATGCTGAGATCTGAACATCACTCACAATGTAGATGTAAGCGTGACCTGGGGAAAAGGTCAGCATGGAGCAGAGGGCGAAGGTCAACGTCCTCAACCGACCCTCCACACACCACACACACACCATCCTGATACACAGTAGGGCTGAGGGGGAGGGGGAAGAGGGGGCAGGGGGAAAGGGGGGAGGGGGAGAGAGAGAAGTTAATTTACAGATAAAATACAGAAAGATTCATGATTGTAATGTTAGTGTGATCTCAATCAGATCAAATGTGAATACAAACAAAACAAAACAAAACAAAACAAAAAACAAAACAAAACAAAACAAAACAAAACAAAACAAAACAAAACAAAACAAAACAAAACAAAACAAAACAAAACAAAACAAAACAAGGACAATTGAACACGCAGCAGTGTGAAGACGTGTTAATGAACTCGACCTAATGAACACACACAGATCTGAGGGTTTAATCAGAGAAACTGCAGACAAACGAGAGCAACAAGTTTCACGTCTCAGTCACATGATAATGTTATCAGACTGAACTTTAGAGTCACATCACACACACACAACACAACACTATCACATCACACACACAACAACATCACACACAACACAACACTATCACATCACACACACAACAACATCACACACAACAACACAACACTATCACATCACACACACAACAACATCACACACAACACAACACTATCACAACATCACACACAACACAACACTATCACAACATCACACACAACAACATCACACACAACACAACACTATCACAACATCACACACAACAACATCACACACAACACAACACTATCACAACAACATCACACACAACAACACAACATCACACAACAACACAACACTATCACAACATCACACAACACAACATCACACACAACAACATTAAACACAACAACACAACACTATCACAACAACATCACACACAACAACACAACATCACACACAACATCACACACAACAACACAACACTATCACAACATCACACACACCAACATCACACACAACATCACACAACAACACACACACCACCAACACAACACACACACCACACACACACACCACACACACACAACACACACACCACAACCACAACACACAAACAAACATCACACAAACACACACACCCACACACACACAACACACACACAACAACACAACACGAGCACAACATCACACACACAACATCACACCACACAACACACACACACAACACAACACAGCACACACACACACACACAACAACACACACCACATCACACACAACACCACACACCACACACAACAGCACACACACAACACACACACACACAAACATCACACACACCACACACACACACATCACACACATCACACACACATCACATCACACACATCACACACATCACACACACATCACATCACACACATCACATCACACACACACATCACACACATCACACACACACATCACATCACACACATCACAACACACACAACACAACACACACACACACACACACACAACACACACACCACACACACACATCACACCCAACACACAACACCACCATCACACACACATCCACAACACACCACAACATCACAACACACACAACACACACACACCACATCACACACACACCACACCACAACATCACACACACACACACAACACCATCACACCACACCACACCACACACTCCACACAACCACTCACACCCAACACACCACACATCACATCCACAACACCACACCATCACACCACAACACTCCACACACCACCCACACACACACATCACACACAACATCACACAACAACACAACACACACAACAACACACACATCACACACACAACATCACCAACACACACACATCACACACCACACACCACCACACACACCACAACATCACACACCACAACACTATCACACCACCTCACACACACACAACACACACACATCACACACCACCACACACACACACACAACATCACACAACAACACAACACTATCACAACACCATCACACACAACACTATCACACACACCATCACACACAACAACACAACACCATCACACACAACACCATCACACACAACCCAATCACACACAACCCAATCACACACACAACACCATCACAACACAACACCATCACAACACAACACAATCACAGCACAACACCATCACACACAACAACACAACACCATCACACACAACAACACAACACCATCACAACAACACAACAAAGAAGAACATAATCATTAAGTAAGGATTAAGAGTACAAGACACCACAGACATCATTAATAAGAGTGTTGATGACATCATCGTCTCGCTCAGCGCTCAGACTGCAGACTCTCTGTCTTTAAAGCTTTTCTCTTAAGCAACACCTTATTCCCTGATTACTGACTGATCACTCGAGTGAGCACGAGCTCGGGGTTTGTGATGTACTTACACACAACACAACACACTGATATTAATCGTGCTGACGATACTGTAACGGTGATGTGGTTATGAAGGATGTCAGAGAGAATCAGGAGACAAGGAGCATCGTATCAAAGCTTCTGTCACACACACGTGGATATTATCGCTGTACTTATCACCTAAAGCCTCAGTGGGAAAGAGGTGTGTGTGACAAACGTACACAAACTTGGCACAAGACGAATAAAGGTTAGAGAAAGGGAAATGAAGAACAATGTGAAATGTAATGTAAAGAAAGTAAGAAAGTCAACATGGAGTGAGGAAAAAGTTACCGAGCCGTAAGACGTCAAGTGAATAAACGTCTCGTTTCTTTATTATAACGAGAAACTTTCGAACACCGAATTAAACACGGCGGATTAAATAAGAGAGCAATCCCACAATTCGGGTCGCAATTCACACTCCTTTCTAAATCTGTGCCACTAACCTACTTTATTAATCAGGTATTAACACCGAAAAACTGTTTCAGACCTCAAAACATTCCAATGATTTGGAACACAGCTTTATGACAAGATTAGCAATGTGCTGTGGGGTTTGTTCTGTGTGTGTGCGTGTGTGTGCGCACCTGTGTGTGCGTCTGAATGTGTGTCTGTGTGTGTGTCTCTGAATGTGTGTCTGTCTCTGTGTGTGTGTCTCTGTGTGTGTGTGTGTGTGAGTGTGTCTCTGTGTGTGTGTCTGTGTGTGTCTGTGTGTGTCTCTGTGTGTATGTCTGTCTCTGTGTGTATGTCTCTGTGTGTGTGTCTCTGTGTGTGTGTGTCTCTGTGTGTGTGTGTGTGTGTGTGTCTCTGTGTGTATGTCTCTGTGTGTGTGTCTGTGTGTGTATCTCTCTCTCTCTCTCTCTCTCTCTCTCTCTCTGTGTATGTGTGTGTGTGTGTGTGTGTGTATACACCCAGCATGGTTTAAGCATGTGATGTTTTTTAACCACAGGAACCTCTGAAAAACTTCTAATATGATGAAAGGAAGCTAAAGAGGAAAAGACAGAGGAGGATCTCGTTCCCTGGACGAGTTTCACTCTCTACTGATTTTTGAGGCTCTTAACAGATTATTTCAGGTGCAATTCACTTTTATTAGTGTGTTTAATCGAGTTATACATTTACACAAGATCCACACATACACGAGACAGAAGAATTGTGCAGTTTAAACAACACAACACAACAAAACCAACCATGAGGAAGTGAAGATGTGAGACACAGTAAAGATGAGGGAAGTGAAGTGACACAAGTGACGAATAAACCGTCATGTTTAGTTATGATCCCAATCCAACCTGCATCAAGTGAAGTCACATTACTAATACTGTTTAAAGCCTATATAAATATTTAAAATGTCGTGTTAATTCAGATCTATAACTGATTATAACATTCACACTGCAGACTATAAATGTAACAGTAATGATAATGATGTGTATGTTAATGACATGTATGTTAATGACAAGTATATTAATGTAATAGTAATGTTAATAACATGTATGTTAATGTAATAGTAATGATAATGATGTGTATGTTAATGTAATGTATGTTAATGACAAGTATATTAATGTAATAGTAATGTTAATGTAACGTATGTTAATGTAATAGTAATGTTAATAACATGTATGTTAATATAACAGTAATGATAATGATGTGTATGTTAATGTAATGTATGTTAATAACATGTATGTTAATGTAACAGTAATGATAATGATGTGTATGTTAATGTAATGTATGTTAATGACATGTATGTTAATGTAATAGTAATGTTAATTACATGTATGTTAATATATGTTAATGACATGTATATTAATGTAATGTATATTAATGACGTTTATTAATGACATGTATACTAATATAATATATATTAATATAAAGTATATTAATATATGTTAATGACATGTATATTAATGACATGTATGTTAATGACATGTATACTAATATACTGTATATTAATATAAAGTATACTAATATAATATACTTACTAGCGTCCTGAAAACTCCACAAAACACTACAAATCCTTGGTGACTGATCACACACACGCTGCTCGCCTTAAACACAAGCCACTTTTAATCCCAGGGAAAAAGGGAACATTAAACTTTACAGCTTCGTCATGACAAAACATCGGCAGCTCTTTTCGTTGTTTCCGTGTGTTTACGGTTCATCAACAAGGCCAACCTGAGGCGCAGATATCGCGATATCTCTCCCATCCACAACACTGACGAGCTCTAAGTCTCGCGAGACTTCAGCTCCTACTGTCTACAACAGATGGACGAGCTGTAAATCTCGCGAGATGTTACCGCTGATACGGTCAGTCCGTAAATCTCGCGAGATGTTACCGCTGATACGGTCAGTCCGTAAATCTCGCGAGATGTTACCGCTGATACGGACAGTCCTGTAGATCTCGCGAGATTTTACTACACTGTATATAGCAGAACATACATCAGAATCAGGTTTATTGGCCAAGTGTGTTGATGTTGACACACACAAGGAGTTTGGTTCCAGCAGTTTGTGACTCTCAAATGTACAGACATAAATAGCACAATACTATACAAGAAAACAATGCAGATGATGAGACACAATGTAGACAGAATGAGTATAAAATGAGGATATAGAATGAATAAAATGTATAAAATATGAATATGAACGATCAGTAATGTACATAAAGTGTGGGAGAGCAGATAACAATATTGTGCAATGTTATGCTTTTTGTGCAATACACAGCAGCAGTAGTGTGTAATATACTGATGATGTGATGACTGACGGTTCTGATAATGCAGCACTTATGATAAGAGGCAGTGTTATAATTATAATATAATGATGGTGAGGTGTTAATCAGGGTGATTGTCTGGGGAAAGAAACTGTTAACTGTTTACTGTCTGGCAGTTTTAGTAAGCAGAGATCTTGACAGAAGGGAGGAGCTGAAAGAGGTAATGTCCAGGGTGTGAAGGGGCAGTGGTGATTTTCCCTGCCCGGTTTCTGGTTCTTGTGCCGTACAAGTCCTGGGGGTGGGCAGGGTGTGCCAACTATTATTTCTGCTGTTCTAACAATGCGTTGCGGTCTGTTACTGTCCTGTTTTGTTGCTGCACCAAACCAGATGGTGATGGATGTGAACAGGACAGACTCAATGACTGCAGTGTAGAACAGCATCAACAGCTCCTGTGGCAGAACAAACTTCCTTAATTGATGTAGAAACTACATCTTCTGCTGGGCCTTTTTGATGATGGAGTTTATGTTGCACTCCCATTTCAGGTCTTGAGAAACTTGAAGACCTCCACAGATGACACCGGGCTGTTGGATATTGTGAGGGGGAGTTGTGTTGGGGGGTCTTTCCTAAAGTCCACTATCATCTCCACAGTTTTGAGTGTGTTTAGCTCCAGACTGTTCTGACTGCACCGTAGCACCAGCCACTTCACCTCCTCTCGGTATAGAGATACATCGCCATCTTGGAGGAGACCGATGAGCGTAGTATCATCTGCAAACTTCAGGAGTTTACAGTTGGGTCACTTGAAGTGCAGTCATTAGTGTAGAGAGAGAACAGCAGTGGGGAGAGGACACATCCCTGTGGAGCGCCAGTGCTGATTGTCTGAATGCTGGAGGTGACACCTCCCAGTCTCACCTGTTGTTTCCTGTCTGTCAGGAAGCTGGTGATCCACTGACAGATAGTGAGCCTTAGGAGTTTGGAGTGAAGTATTTCCGGAATTATAGTATTAAAGACCGAACTAAAGTTAATGAACAGAATCCGAGCGTCTGTCCCTGGGCAGTCCAGGTGTTGCAGAATGTAGTGCAGTCCGATGTTGACTGCGTCGTCCACTGACCTGTTTGCACGGGATCCAGCATCTGTTCTGTGACAGACTTTAGGTGGGCCAATTCCAGCTGTTCGAAGGTCTTCATGGCAACAGATGTCAGAGCAACAGGCCTGTAGTCATTTAGTCCAGTGATGGAGGGTTTCTTGTGGACCGGGATGATTGTGGAGAGTTTAAAGCAGGAGGGGACGTCACACAGCTCCAGTGATCTGTTGAAGATACTGGTGAAAATAGGAGCCAGTTGATCAGCACATGCTTTGAGACATTCAACATAATACAAATCTTCAACGTGAAACTGTACTTCAGTAGTTTATTTTATGTATTTATTAATAAATTTAATGTCCTAGTTAAATAGTTCCTATACAATGCCCTGTATCACCTGGGAGAACTGTGTTTTTAACACTTTACAATAGCTTCCAGGTTAAAAGGTCAGGGATTTGAACCCCAGCTCCTCTGCCTGCCACTGCTGGTCCCTCAACCGCTGTGTAACGTTTGCTCTGTATACGGCTGTCTGACATGATGCCGTAAGTCATTTACACCAAAGCACAGGGCAGATTGGACCTGCTGAGAAGACTCAGGTCCTTTAGAGACCTCAAGACCTTTTGTGACTCTGTGCCGTTTGTATGGGGTTGTGTGGTGGAGTCACGTCTGCTGTGGACAGGAAGAGATGGAGTAAGATCTTTTCTCTCCATCCAGTGTAGGTGGTGGGAGAAAGGAGGTCGATAGCCAAGCCGTCATGTATGTTGGAGAACGACTCTCACTCCACGAGTCGACTCTGACAACACTGAGCTTCACCCCGAGTGTGTGTGTGTGTGTGTGTGTGTGTGTGTGTGTGTGAGGGAGCAGTTCCACAGGTCTCCTGTACAACCAACACACCGCTCCCAGTAGAACATCCACAAACTGGACAATACAGCTTTCTGAATTCTCTACATCGTACAGGAATGTCGCAGGAATGTGGAATCAGATTATTATTAATTATAGTTCAATTCCTGACTGTAACCATCTGCTGCTGTAAACAAAATATCGGCAACCCTATTTGAATGAATTTGAATACATTAATTTTTAAATAAAAGCGTTTCAATCTCGAAAACAGACACGACACGCCGCGTTTCATCATCCGATCTTTATTTAAAACTCCAACATGAGACAAGTCTGTTATAATAGCAGGCGTCTTAGACACAGTGTGTAAAATGTAAAGAATTACAGGACTGATTACTGACACTCAGCTTTAGGCTTTAAAATGCTTTAAATATGAAGGAGGTTTTCAGTTTCAAACATTTGACTTTTACATCGTTGGATCAAACGTGAACACGACAGAATACAGTAATGAAAACTTCTCAGCGAAGAACAAGAAAGAGTTTTATGCTACTGTACAAAGTGTCATGCGTCATGTCCGATCGTGCGTCACGCTGACTCATTTCCTACATGACGCTGATCGATCTTGTTAGCGTTTTGGAGAACGATGAACACTTTTATATGAACACGCTGCAGAAGCACACGAGGTTTAAACGGTCACAAACACTCGGAAAAAACAGACAGCTTTCTCCTGCTGAGCCTTAAACTGTCCGAGGAGAAGCCGGTCCAGTGGCCGTGTCTTTGTCCATATATGACCTCAGACACACACACACCAAATGTGTAATGTCTTTTTTTTAAATCAGTGCCATTAATTTCCTTATACTGCCATTTATGAGCTGAAAGACACATTCCCATCTCTGGCCTTATATCACTGAAATATAACCACCCACATGTCCATATATGGCTCACAGTGACACACCCACATTTTAGTTTTACGTAACTTCAGTTAACTAACACACTAAAAACTAAAGAGAGTTCTTTTTAGTGCATCAGGAACACACACAGAAATAAAATCCACCAAACTAATAAGCTTTAA
>NC_062543.1:621548-626548 GCF_022655615.1 Tachysurus fulvidraco | reverse complement strand
ACGGTGCACTAAACAGGACACCTATATAGTGCACTACACAGGTGACGGTGCACTAAACAGGACGTCTATGTGGTACACTACACAGGCGACAGTGCACTAAACAGGTGATAGTGCACTACACAGGTGACGGTGCACTAAACAGGACACCTATATAGTGCACTACACAGGTGACCGTGCACTAAACAGGACACCTATATAGTGCACTATACAGGTGACCGTGCACTAAACAGGACGTCTATGTGGTGCACTACACAGGTGACAGTGCACTAAACAGGTGATAGTGCACTACACAGGTGACGGTGCACTAAACAGGACACCTATATAGTGCACTACACAGGTGACCGTGCACTAAACAGGACGTCTATGTGGTACACTACACAGGCGACAGTGCACTAAACAGGACACCTATATAGTGCACTACACAGGAGACAGTGCACTAAACAGGTGATAGTGCACTAAACAGGTGACGGTGCACTAAACAGGACGTCTATGTGGTACACTACACAGGCGACAGTGCACTAAACAGGTGATAGTGCACTAAACAGGACACCTATATAGTCCACTACACAGGAGAGAGTGCACTAAACAAGTGATAGTGCACTACACAGGTGACGGTGCACTAAACAGGACGTGTATGTGGTGCACTACACAGGCGACAGTGCACTAAACAGGTGTTAGTGCACTACACAGGCGACAGTGCACTAAACAGGTGTTAGTGCACTACACAGGCGACAGTTCACTACACAGGTGATAGTGCACTAAACAGGACACCTATATAGTGCACTACACAGGACACCTATGTAGTGCACTTAGGGGGCTGAATGTAGGGGACCTCTATAATATAAATTCAGAATCATCTCTCAGTTAAAATGTTTATACAGACTGTTAATTATTAATCAACACAAACACCGAGTCTGTGGCTAATGTTTGGGGGAGAATTTGGTCGTTTTTGTTACAAAAATAAAAACATTTCTATGAAACTTAAATTAAGAAACAAAAACTAAGTTTTAACAGTGAAACACAATGAAGATTCCTTAATTAACACTATTTAGGGGGCATCTGTGATTTGGGACGCAGCCCCTCGGGCTACTAGTGAACACTGAGGAGAATTTAGTGAGAGCCAATCAGAATTGAGGCACGAGATGACGTCATCAGCACCGCCTCATTTCCTCACATTCGATTGGAGGATTTTTTTTGCCCCACAGCGCGAGCTACAGAGAGCAGCAACACGACAACACGTCACAAAACGCACAGAAACTCTTCACACGTGACCTCATCACGACTATAACGTGTTTGACGACATAGACTCGGTGTAAAAGCGTGTAAAACCGCGTACCTCGAGCTTTACGGCGGCTTTCCTGGTCGCCGACCGTCGGAGGTTTTTCCATCGAGCTCAAGATTGAGCCCAGGAGGTCCGCCATCTTGGACTGAATGATTGTAACCGGAAACCGGAAGTCTTATGAACAGCGGTGGTGTTATTGCGGGGTTTAACCGCCAGGGGGCGCGCGCTATAGCTATAAATAAGAACAATAAATTTGTTGCTATTCGGAGCTAATAATAAATAAATAAATAATAAACCTAATGTACGCATTATATAATGTTAAATAAAACGCGTTAAATGAGAGTTTTCTCTATATATTACTTTATTTGTTATTTTGTTTATATTTTTTCATTCATTTCAGCTACATTATATTATATTACTGTTTGTTTGTACATTTATTTATTTACTTTTATACAAAATCTGGATCAGTTCCACTAAAAATGGCGTATTTTACATTTTAACATCCAGCGACGTGTCGAAAACAAAACGGACAGAGCTGCAAAATCATGAATAAATCTAGACTGAGAACCATTTAAAATAAAAAAGGACAAAACACGAGAAGCTGCTTTTGTCTCCGTCAGATTCACATTTACTGTTTAATCTTAAACGACTCGATCATTTCTGCAAGTTAGAAGTTTCCCGGTTTCGTAAGACTTCATCCAGACCTGCTGGTAAAACCAAACATCATCATATAGATTTTATTTATTTATAAGAAATAAACGGATCCACGTGGAAGATTTAATAAACTAAATTTAATAAAAAGTGTAAATCAGCAGCAAAACGTTAATAAACCAGCAGATCAGATCCTGTTTAAGGTTCTTTACCCCGTGTGCTGCATTGGCACTTAGCACTTCAGCATGTGGTAGAAATAAATGTGAAAGAACTCAGAGAACCTTCTTTAATAAGGATTTTCACTATAAATGAGAGACATTGGGAGAGAGAGAGAGAGAGAGAGAGAGAGAGATTTCTATAGCTTTTCATTCTGTCATTAGCTTTTACACCCAGACACACACATCATCGTCATCATTAAGACTGGATTCAAAGAAGAAAATTCAGATTTAATCTTTTTAATTAAAATTTAATAAACTGAGAACGGGGTCACTGTGTGGCTTCTACTTCCATTTCCTTGTGTTTGCTGTTCTGAAAGTCCGATAAGCGGCGTGGGGTTCTGAGCCGAGTGTCGGGTCGAGAGGGAGAGGAAAACGAACTTGGAGGACACACACCGGACGATGAGACCGTGAGGAGGAACAGAAAACGTGCAGAGTTCTAACACACCCTGAATGACTTCCCCGTCATCAGCACTCCCACGTTACTCTCCCTATGCTACCTAAACCTAGCATCAGAGCTAGTCAGGAGTGCTGGAAGAGCTTACTCACTCACCTGACCTTCAACATCATCATTACACAACTCTGAGTCAGAGCAAGTCAAGGAGAGTGTGTTAGAAAACACAAGACACACACACACACACACAGAGAGAGACCCCCAAGCGGCTAAGAACCTCAGCCGTCCCGAGCTGTGCGAGTTCCCATTAGGACTCTATGAGTCCAGGAAGTAGATCCGGTAGAACTTGTTCATCTGCTCGAGGAAGATGAAGGTGAGGACAGTGTGAGGGCCGAGACGGGCGTAGTACGGTGTGAAACCCTTCCACAGGCTGAAAAAGCCTTCCTTCCTCACCACCTTAATCAATACGTCCTGCAGAGGGAAAAGGCATGATTGTGAAATCAGTCTCACACACAGACACACACACAGAGACACGCACACACAGAGAGACACAGACACACACGCACACAGAGACACACACGCACGCAGACGCGCACACAGACGCACACAGACAGACGCAGACGCACACAGACAGACGCAGACGCACACAGACAGACGCAGACGCACACAGACAGACGCAGACGCACACAGACAGACGCACACAGACGCAGACGCACACAGACAGACGCAGACGCACACAGACAGACGCACACAGACAGACGCAGACACACACACACAGACGCAGACACACACACACAGACGCAGACACACACACACAGACGCAGACACACAGACGCAGACACACACACACAGACGCACGCAGACACACACACACAGACGCACGCAGACACACACACACAGACGCACGCAGACACAGACGCACGCAGACACAGACGCACGCAGACACAGACGCACGCAGACGCACACACGCAGACGCAGACGCACACACGCAGACGCACACACGCAGACGCAGACACACACACGCAGACGCAGACACACAGACGCAGACACACACACACACACACGCAGACGCAGACACACACACACAGACGCAGACACACACACGCAGACGCAGACACGCAGACGCAGACACGCACACACGCAGACGCAGACACGCACACACGCAGACGCAGACACGCACACACACAGACGCAGACACGCACACACACAGACGCAGACACGCACACACACAGACGCAGACGCGCACACACACAGACGCAGACGCGCACACACACAGACGCAGACGCGCACACACACAGACGCAGACGCGCACACACACAGACGCAGACGCGCACACACACAGACGCAGACGCGCACACACACAGACGCAGACGCGCACACACACGCACGCAGACGCGCACACACACGCACGCAGACGCGCACACACACAGACGCAGACGCGCACACACACAGACGCAGACGCGCACACACACAGACGCAGACGCGCACACACACAGACGCAGACGCGCACACACACAGACGCAGACGCGCACACACACAGACGCAGACGCACACACACAGACGCAGACGCACACACACAGACGCAGACGCACACACACAGACGCAGACGCACACACACAGACGCAGACGCACACACACAGACGCAGACGCACACACAGACGCAGACACACACACACACACACACACTCACACACACAGACGCAGACACACACACAGACGCAGACGCACACACACAGACGCAGACACACAGACGCAGACGCACACACACAGACGCAGACGCACACACACAGACGCAGACGCACACACACACACAGACGCAGACGCACACACGCAGACGCACAGACGCAGACGCACACACACAGACGCAGACGCACACACACAGACGCAGACGCACACACACAGACGCAGACGCACACACACAGACGCAGACGCACACACACAGACGCAGACGCACACACACAGACGCAGACGCACACACACAGACGCAGACGCACACACACAGACGCAGACGCACACACACAGACGCAGACGCACACACACACACGCAGACGCAGACACACGCAGACGCAGACACACACACACAGACGCAGACACACACACACAGACGCAGACACACACACACACAGACGCAGACACACACACACACAGACGCAGACACACACACACAGACGCAGACACACACACACAGACGCAGACACACACACACAGACGCAGACACACACACACAGACGCAGACACACACACACACAGACGCAGACACACACACACACAGACGCAGACACACACACACACAGACGCAGACACACACACACACAGACGCAGACACACACACACACAGACGCAGACACACACACACAGACGCAGACACACACACAGACGCAGACACACACACAGACGCAGACACACACACACACGCAGACACACACACACACGCAGACACACACACACACGCAGACAC